>NW_018020713.1:385130-407755 GCF_002006095.1 Pseudomyrmex gracilis
AATTAGCAGCAATACATAAAACGTAACGATCTAAGGAGATAGTTACTTGATTATACTTTATCCTGTTCCGTAATATTGTCTGGCAATCGAGAATTCCGCAGCTTACAAAAAGTCTTTCGGTTTTACAATCGTACAGTTGCAATAACAAAATTTAGTTCCTCGCGCGGGCTTCGTGGAAAACGCGAACAGCCGTGATACAAATTGCACTGTCAAGTTCGTCGATTGTTGTTATCCCGCAAGTGCGCGATGTTAATCACGTATCAGTAAAACATTTGATAACTAATAACATTCACTTATTTGCGCGCGAGACAAAACTAATCGCGAAAAATACGTACCAATTCGAAAGAAGTTTTTCTCGCGTCGCGCGTATGTCATTTTGTGTCTCGTGCGCGAACGATTCACGAAACAATTTCTCCGTACATTTGTCGATTGTGACTATCACCGATTACACTTTGCTGCAAATCGCACTTAGCTCTACAGTTTGAACGGCACGACTGATTATTCGCGCGCGAAACGATAATAATCCGCGAGAAATACAGCAACAAGTTAAACGTAGCTCTGCTCCGTGTCGCGCGTTTCGCCATGATTGCTCGAGTTTCGAACGTATCGAAAAGCGCGGCAAAGTGCGCTCACGTAGCGCGGAACAGAACCAAATCGATCGACAAGATAGCATTTTTACTTACCGGTTTAGTTAGTTCGCGTAGTTCACACGCGTAAAACGTAGACATCGTCGCGCTCGGGAGCACAAGAGTGATTTTCCAAAAGGTTCAATCTCACCGGATTGAAAACGCTATAAATTTGCAGATAAACGAATTTAACATATACATATATATATATACATTATACTTTTGATGTATAACTTAATTAGATGTCCACTTTCTGTATTCAAAATTTCAAAGGTCGAATCAACCACTCAAATAGAAAAATCAAACAATATATATATATAACATTAAATAATATATATATACATATTATATATATATATAATTTATTATATATTTATAATATTATACTTTATATTGTATTATATACATACTACAGAGTAATGTCACTGACCGCCGCCGCGCGGCCTTGGCGGGTCACTGACCGCGGGCGCGCGGCCTTGGTGGGGGCGGGGTCACTGACCGCCGGCGCGGGCCTTGGTGGGGGCGGGGTCACTGGCCTCGGCCGCGCGGCCTTGGTGGGGGGGGGTCTCTGACCGCAGTCGCGCGACCGAGGTCATTGACCTGCCGCGGTCGCGCGACTGCGGTCAGTGACCTCCGCGCGTCTGTGTTGTGCTAGTATATTAAAAAAAATTTATATATAGACAAGAAAACAACAATACTGGCCGCGCATGCTCGTGAATAGTTACTACGCCCTCGCGTTACCGAGTTCGATACGTCACTGTCTTCAATTATCGTTCGATACATCGATGCGCCTCTCTTTTGTTTCTACTTTTAAGCCGAATAATTTTTGTTAGAATTTTTTTTTGTACACGTTTGTATATAAGCATGTCTTTCTGAAATCGCGTTTTCTTCGGTGCAACGAAGCGTTTGATCCTTTTACAAATCACTGGTGAATGTCATCTTTGTCGAACAAAGTCGCACGTCCGCCATCGCGGACTCGACGCGAGTTTCGATAAATATCGAGGATTTTGGCAGATCCGAGAGAGCAAAGATGTCCGCCGGGTGCAGCAGATCAGGAAACCATCATCGGTCACACAGTCAGCAGTGTTTGTGAGTAAATACCAGCTGGATGAGCAGCCCGAGTCTGGGACGACGTGCGATCGTGCGAGCGCGACGAGCGTAGAAAAGTCGAATTGTTGGCAGAAAGAGAGCCGTCGATAATGGGCCTCTTTCCGACTACCTCGCCTTTCGACGCTGACGTCGGTGAGTAATTCGCTTTGCCTAGATATCATCATTATCGTCCAGCTTGAATCGCGACAAGTGTCATGCACGGGTCACCCCTCGGGGAACGCGCGTTATCGCGAATTTGAGATTATCGAGCTCTCCGCTCGCTCCCATGAGGAAACCCGTAAAGATTGCGGATCCGACGTGTCTGCATTAAACGCATTAAGCGGTTGTTGACACTTGACCTCCGCTTGTATCGTCGAGTAGTTTTGCGCGAATTTTCGCCGTTTCTCGATCTACAAAATACGAGCCCCGTGCCCCTCGCGTCGACCGATGTGTTTGTCGAAGTTGCACGACGATGATTCAGTCCGTGCGCAACAACAGATGTTTTTGTTGGGTGTCGGTATAAATTGGCATAAAAAAAGCTTTCTAATTTTCATATCGCATTCTTATCTGCTAGTTGCTTTTTTTTTGGTCACGATGGTTTTGCACACGAATATGTTGTTGACGTATTTTTAGCAAGACCAAATATCCGTATGTGTGTAATACGTATGTGTTATCAAATTGATTAGTGTGTATCTCTATGGTTTTTATATGTCAACATTGTTGAATTGTCCGACATCAGAAAAGGCAACCAACGAGAAAAATGTAACGGAGGAATGGGGAAAGATTATGGATATCTGTGACAAAGTAGGCACATCCACTCAGAATGCTAAGGATTGTTTCCGTTGTATTGTTAAGAGATTGTATCATCAAGATCCTCATGTTGTTATGCAAGCCATAACAGTTAGTATTAATGTTTTTTTTTAAAAATAATTAATTTCTTAATATGTTTTAGCAAATGTTTCTTTTTTATATTAATCTTTGCTGTGTTGCTTAGTTGTTAGATGCTTGTGCTAGTAACTGTGGAAAGGTGTTTCACTTGGAAATTGCATCCAGAGATTTTGAAAATGATTTAAGAAAACTTGTGCATCACCCACAACCTAAAATAGTGGAGAAAATCAAAGCACTTTTGAAGAAATGGGCGGAGGGTGATTTCAAGTCAGATCCACAGTTGAATTTGATCCCAAGCTTGTATAATAAATTAAAGAGTGAAGGTCATGACTTTCATTTTGTAGAGACAGTGAGTATCATGCTGCAGACAGAGTTTTAGAAATGAAGTGACTCATTGTATCACTAGTATAAATTATTTTATGCGTAATTTTGATTTGTTTTTTTTTTTTTTTTTATTTTTTTTTTAGACAAAACGTACCAGCACTATGAGCAGAGATCCTAATGTAGTAACAAATTCACAAGAAGAAGAAGATATTGCCAGAGGTATGTTGCGACATTGTATTTTATATAATTTATTTTAAATTGTTAAAATTATTATACATGGATATAAAAATATTTTATAGCTATACAGCTTTCTTTGCAAGAAACAAAGGCTCACACTCAAAGCACATCATCACATAGCTCGCCATCCTCGAAAAAGAGTACCAATTTATATCCTAGTGTAAATTCTGTACTTGGATCCTCAAGTACCTCAGAAGGCAGGAAAGTGCGTGCTTTATATGATTTTGAAGCTGCTGAGGATAATGAACTGACATTCTTAGCAGGAGAAATAAGTATGTAATTTGAAAAATATATAAATTTTTAAATTTTAAAAATGAGAAATCTGTTTTTATTTACGATGAATTTGGTCTTTCAGTTAATATTATAGACGATTCTGATCCAAATTGGTGGAAAGGCAGCAATAAAAGAGGAGAAGGACTCTTTCCCGCTAATTTTGTTACTGCTGATTTGTCTGTTGAGCCAGAAGAATTTACAAGTAAGACATACGCGATTTAATTTTCTCACATGTCACATTCTTTAAATTAGTTGAGGTTTTTAATTTAATCATCGCTTGACTGTGTACAGAATTAGAACATAGTAACAAGAAATTAGTGCAATTTGCCGAAGAAGTAGAAGTGAAAATGGTAAAACGCGAGCCGGAAGTAGTCGAAGTTGAAATAGACGAAAAGAAAATGGACAGATTGTTACATCTGCTCCACGAAGCTGACCCGCAATGTGATACGTCCGATCCTCAGGAAATGCTTGACTTGGAAGGTAACTACGCAAATTAATGAGATCGTAATAAGTTAAAAGATTTCAAACATCTGAGTATTTGTGTCGATTGTATTTTGCAGAACAAGTTACCGCAATGGGACCTCTGATCGACGCGGCTTTAGAGAAAGTAGATAAACGACACGCGCAGCTTACTCAATTAAGTTCGGATTTGGTCGATGCTCTTAATTTGTATCACATGCTGATGAGGGAACCTGCGCCACCAACGCCGTCTGGTTACACTTTGCCCAAAATGCAACCACATATTAATCAGTATCCATTCCACAATCCGGGACCACCACCACCGCATGTAAGTGCTTTGACTTCTGATAACGTGTTCGAAAATTCAATGGTTTATACGATAGTATCTCTCAATAGATGTTTAACGGTATGCCGCCTTCCCCGTTTCCCGTTGGAACGGGCTCAGGTCCGGTAGGACCGTATGCGAATTTACCGAGCAACGAATATATGGGTCCTACCAGTATGCCGAGTATGACTTTACCGCAACACTTTCACGTTCAACCGGGCCCCCACCAACATCCGCCTAGGCCGCCTCCACAGGGGCCGTCTCTACCACCGCCTGAACAAACTAGCCTCCCTTATCAGCCACAAGGGTATGCTTAACTGTTTGTTTGCTTTCTTTTTGTTATAACGTTCGTTGTGTGTCCCACGAAGCTTATTTGGTAGTAAAATTATAAATCGAAAATTTCCAAGCTTCGTAATATTTCTGTCAATGTATTTGCGTGTTTCTTTTTCGAGGTCTTACATGTGACACATTAAAAATTGTTCTATATTTTTCCCATAGATTTTAGTAAATGTTAAAACAAAATATTGTCAATATTTTGTTTTAATATAACAATGACATATTTAATATTACATAACAGATATCCACCTCAGAGCGGCCCCGCGCCTGGGCCGTACGGTCCGCCTGGACCTACAGGACCGTCTACAAGCCAGCAACCGCAATATGCTCCACCAAATGGACAACACATGATGTAAAGCAAAGTTATGCGTTACGAACTCATCTTGTACTCTAATTCAAATTGTACAATATTACTATATTATAATTATTTAAATAAACATACCCAAAGTAGCCAAAGATAATGGGTTTTTAATGAAAGTTTTACGTTTGAATGTAACAGTTAGGTGCATATGCGAGAGAGCAAAAGCAGAAAGTGACTTATGTTGCCTACAACACATTTATATTAGATTAAGAACAAATAAATAAGACTCTTCTCAAAGTTATGTCAAACTTAACACTCAGAAAGAACAAGAGTCAATACAGGTATCGATGTACAACATTATTTTTATTGTAAATTTTTAAATCGATCTATAAATTAAAATTTGAAAATTTGTTTTTCGAATGCCACTTTGCATTCCGAAATTTAATTAACAAACGCCCGTTTGCGTTTCGTAAATATATAAAGTCCCTTTTCCCAGTAATTTAAAGAAATAATTCCGAAAACTCTCGGAATTGCGTTAATTAATTTTAGATTGTGAAATGGCATCCGAAAAATTAATTTTTGAATTTGAATTTGTGTAAATTTACAGTGAAGTAATGTTGCACATCGACATTTACGGTTAATTTTAATTTTTAGATATTTATTGCTCAGATATTGTTTGAAGTTTAGTTTATACATTCCTTTGACTCGATGATTGATTTCTGTTATCGTTTTATGAATTCCTGTGACTCATTGTCGGAATTTATTACTGTTTATCTCTTGACACGGTTGCATCCGTGAGAAATTTATCAATGTGCATACAAATTTCGTTTATTATGCATTATTTTAAATACACTACTAATATGTTTTTGTGATTATAAGAAATTCTAACTCACATTACATACGCTTTGTATCATATCTGTATTATATGCATTATTCATAGATGTGTCATTAAATTATTAGAAATTTCGCATTTGGGAAGTGTCTACGATGCAAACATACATAAAATCGTAAATTTTGAAGTTAATGCGTGAGTGAAAGAAGTTTGGCGAATGTTTTATAGTTTTCTATTCTGCTAAATGAGTCTCGATGAAATTGAAAAAAAAAAAAAAAAAAAAACGGAATTGTAGTGATTATTTAGGAGAAACAATGCGAGATGTTAAATATTAAACAGATGTTATTGCAGAACACGTTTATTATCGAGCAACTGAGCAATTGATCTTTCAATCAACTTTTGCAAAGATGTCTCAATGTGGTCTAGTCTATATCTATTGTGTACACGCACATTGTACACACACACACATACACAATAAGAAGAATTCCTACTGATTGCCTATAAAAATAGCGAGACTGCGAACAATTTTATATGGATTGTTAATGCATAATAGACACAACACATAATAATAGTAATATTCATGACAAACTATCCTGTTTCTGTTGAATGAAAACAGCTAAGTCATTGTAGTTGTCGCTATATCATTTACCGTTCTCCGAAAAAAAACAGAACATATATTGTTTGATGTTTGTCTTTCAAGATAAATATTAAAGAGATTAAAAAGAAAGAAAAGACTATACGTGTAAGTGCAATGAAATGTTTTGATATAATCAAATAGAGATTAAACGCAAAAGAAAAATATGTCCCCTATGGAGAATAGATGCAAGTTACGCTGTGTATGTTACGTTACCATTAAATTGACTTTATTTACATAATATTCTCATTATCGCTTTTATTATTATATTCCTTCTTATTCACACACATATGCGTATAAATAAATAAATTTCTCGAGAAAAAGCGACTGTAATTATGTAAATAGCGTATAAAATATATGATTTGATGTTGTGTTGACTTTTTTTTTTCTACTGATGCTACAGTTCTCTTGCATTACACCATGGTAGTCGTAAAACCCGTAGAAAATGTTGAGATTAGCATGATAAAAATCTTTGTTGCGACGATCGAAAGTATTAAATATCACGCGAATAAAGCATAAAAATTGTTCGTTAGAATTTTATTGTAATATCGCACACAAAGTTACTTCTTCATACATTTTTAATTTACTATACATAAATTTATGAAGTATATATATATATATATATATATACTCTACATATCTCACATTATATATTTATACAATCTCGTCTATGTACTACTTTACGTTAATTATTTGGAAAGATATGATGAAAATATATCATCATTTACACGGAATTTTCGCGGTTCAACGATGTTGCAAACGTCTTTGCCTACGTAACTGATTATCCAAGTGTGCCAGTTGTCGAAGGAAGCCACTATTTGGATGAATATCTCGATTTGTGCGAAGCAAGTTAATAGCATCGACCGCTAACATATTCTTTTTTATCATTAAATATGCGATAACACACGTAGCACTCCGGGATACACCTTGCATGCAGTGCACAAACGCTTTGCCTAAAACAAATATAATCAATTTTCAATTCATATATTATCACATTGAAAGCGTAATCTCTCTCTCAAAAATGTCTTATAAAAATATTACCTCCTCTGGTTAGCGCTTCGTCAATAAAACTTGCTGTTACGTGAAAGTATTCACTAATATCTGCAGTAGGCAGATCTTTAATTGGTAAACCGAGATACTTCATCGTCGTGTCTGCGTAATAATTACTATCGGTATTTACAAATCCAAATCGTTTTCCTTCGGCAGCGTTCAATATATGTGTTATGCCTAACGTTTTAAGATATCTCTTGTTTTTTGCTGTAGTACTGTATGAGAAAAATAATTAGAGATAATTTTAATCATAATTCCTTTGTATGTGTATGTGTGTGTGTGTATATATATATGTTTTAATATTATTTTCTTGCATGTTCTCGTACCCGTTGCCAATGTATATTCCGGGATACACTTCATCGCAATCGATTTCTTGCTGTGCTCGCAAGTATTCCCAATGATGAAGATTCGGATCGAGTCCAGGTAATGGTTTAAATTCGAAAAGCCTTCTTGTTGCCCAAATAGCTGATTCTAATTGGTGTTCTGTTGTTCTTTCCTCGTCCATCTAAAAGTTCAAAAAGATACTGACACATCGCGTATATAATGATGTAACATTTTATTTATTTTGCACGATGACACGCAAGTATCTACTCATGTCGTACTTTATCAGACTTCATTAATGTCTGCTTACATAAAGTTGCACCAATATGTAATGCTTAAACATTATAAAGATGCAACTTTACACAGACATTAACGAAATCTAGTTCAATGTGTGATATCTGATAAAAGCACGAGATAAAAGAATTTGTGCTTATCATGATGTATGAATAAGTTTGCAAAACTATCTGTCATGTTCTATAATATAAAAAATTACATATCCATACATAGTTTTGATCTTATATACATACGTGTATGTATATATATGCACACGTATATAGACATGCATTCGCTAATAGCAAACGGAATCATAGAGTCCCGCGGTTGACAAGTAGCATGAGTCACGTGGGATGACTCATCATCGCGCGAAACGCGATTACGTTCGCGCGAAGTGCGCGTTTCAAAACGCGCGTCAATCCTTTCGTAGTGGCAGCCATGGTTAAGAGTCGCCGTACATGCGTAGTGATGCGTAGATGAATCATGATGCAATATTTAGCAACAATGCAAACCCATCCGTAACATAAACATTTGACGCGACCTTATAAGTTACGGAAATCCTGAGACCGTTTATATATTTAAAAATGTAATTTGGATCTCTTGCGCTTGCAAAATGTCTCGTAAACATTTTTGTAAATGTGTTACTTACCATGACAATCACTCGGGTTGATTCTTTTATTAACGATGTGAAATAAATTACTTTTTACCGAATACGTAGATTTAAATGATCACACAGCTCACTGGATATGTGAATTTCGAGCGTCGCAGCTTGTAACAATAGCAAATTCACGAATGACAATCGAGTTGCGTTGTACGTATATTCACAACATTGGATAACAAGCACCAAAGAGAAGACTGTGAGAACGGCCAGGTTGTGAGAGAATTGTATAATCGCTTTCCGCCCTGTAAGCCAGCGCAATACCCATGGGTGGTGCACATTGGCAACTACGTAGCCATGTCCACGGGCAAATTGTCGGTGATTGTCGGTGCGCGCACTATGTCCAAACGTTCCCATTTCCACTTGATGCGCTAGTATCGCCGGGGAAGTAATTTCACGTTAGGTCGTTGGCAAGCGAGAGAAATTGGCTGCTCTGAATGAAACCAGAAAGAAGCGCGTTTCTCCGTTTATTTAACAAAAGTCAAAACGCGCGCGAAAAAATATTTCCGGCAGTTTTCTCTCTAAGGTATTTATTTGAAAAAAAAACAGTAATCCTATTACATATTAATGTATATTACATAATGAATTATGTTCAATTTGCGACAAAAGAAAGCTCGAAACATCTTTTATTAAATAAACCACCATCGACGCGTGCGAAGCGAAAAAAGGCGCGTTTATTTTATTACGTGCGATGTTGTAATACGATAAACAAAAGACATTTCCAATTTCTGTGAGATATAATCTAACATAATCTAAGATGTGTTTTTCCAAACAAATTGTTTTTCTAAATCACATATGAAAGAGTTAAAACGTCTAGGAAGTAGACAGCTCGCTGTGTCCTTGAGTGTGTAAAGTGAGTTGCCTATTACCAAGCGCTTGTGCAACCCTTAACTTAAATGTCGCGTAACGACTCTTCGCAAATCTTTTGGTTTTTGTTAATAAAAACTGTTTATCTATGCTCTCTTTATTATCTCACAAAAATGCGCTTATTTTAAAATAACTGTGTTTATTACAGAGGAAAAATTGAGACCAACACGGAGCATTGCGTTTATCTGCAAACAAAGTAAGTGTAAATCGATGGAGAGAAAAAGAAAGATTGTTTACATCGCATTATTTCATTTTATTGTAGTCGCTTTTTTTATAATTACAGATTTAAGAATTAAGTGTTATTTATTATATATATATATATACTTCATAATGCGCGTTTTGCTAGTTTTACGTACACCTTGTTGAGTGCATGGCTTTGCACATACGCAATATATAAATAAAATTCGATTATTGTTTGTGTAACATCTATATGTTACAAACTTCATCAGAACTTACTATATTTTCATTAGAATCGCGCCGATTTGCAGAGACGTTTGACGTTTACACGCATAGCGGCTTATGTATTTCTAAATGTCAATAATATATATAGTCTCGTACTGCAATTGGAACATCATACTGCATTATTCTAAAAGTATATTATTATAAAGCACATTTGCACATAATTACACCATATATTCTATAACTACGTACTTATAAGCTATATACGCATATATTAAAGTAACAACAAAAACGCAATGACAATTAATAAAGCATAAATTTTGCGAGCTGTCAATTTTTTCGAGCTGCAATTTAATAATTTCATTAATAATTAATAATTTTCAAAATTGCAATATTTGTGGGAAAAAAGTAGTAGTTTTACTATAAATGTTAGAATTAATTACTTGTATTGCTTCTTTTGTTAAAGATTTCCAAAATTTAAATTTCAATTTTAAGTCAAAAATTAATAACACATAAATAAGAATAACAAAACAATTAAGTTAACTTATAAATATTCTTAAAATCAAGATTGTCATACACATGAGAGCGTATTGTCTATAATATAATTGAGTTCTCTTTCTTCTTTTGATCTCGCACGTTAGTTTTATTTAGGAGATTTGTAAAATAATATACAAAATTATCAAACTGATGTTTATCCACTCGTACATTATTATAAACTTTACAACATGTTACAATATGCGAGACAAAAACAATATCGCAAATATTTGATTTAATCGTTTAATTTTGTTTCTGGATCAATTTATTATTCAGATTCTTTAATTTGACAAAAAATTGTTTTTATAAAAGATGCAAAAAATTTGAGGCGTATTTTGCACAATTAACGGGATTAACTAATCAATAGGTGGGAGTTACTCTCGTAATTTTTCAAAGTTGTTTACAGATGAAGAACTCGCTTGAATTTTTCATAGACAGTATTAAATTGAAGTGTACCAGGCATGTGTGTGTGTGTGTGCGTGTGTGAATGTAGCGCATATTTATCACGTGTTTTCCGGCCCGTCGCCCGTAATTTTGATGATCGCCCGTTTTCCGGACACACAACGAACAATCTACAATAAAAGCTTTAATCGCGAGAGAGAAAGATACAATATGACGTGCAACTATATTTTTTTCCCGGTCGATGAAGTGTGATCTAGACAATACGCTTGCTTTTTTTTTTTTTTTTAATACGATCTCACATATATAGGCTTTATGCGGCTAATTTTATTATCTGCGTTTTTTTTTTAACCGCGCTATTGGCTAGTGCTAATAATATTTATTTGCTAGATTTTTCATCACACGTCTACCGATCTTTCTTGTGTTTTAGCGCTAATATAACCCTCCCCTCCCTCTTCCGCTGTCTATCCATCATAGTGTACTACGATACATTGCGTATATACGTGTGTGTGCACATATACACACACGCTACAAAAAGCACACCGCTCTCTCTCGCGCTCAATACTTTATTAATATTTCTACAAAGTCTCTCTCCGCGTTAATATTTTATCTATAATGTTTTATCTCTCAATGTTAATCTTTGTACAGTAAGCAAACCGCTATTTGTGTACGTACACACTTATCGTTTATTATTTAGATTTTAGATTACGAACTATACATAGACATATTGTACACTCACACAAAAATGTTCGCTATATTTTAACGTCGTATCGTTTTATTTTTTTTTTCTTTTTGTTTTTCAATCAGTTAAAAGCTGATCTTTGGACTTGAAATCATAAACTTGTGTTATTTCATACCAACATTACATTATCACATCCATTATATCATTTGATACATGAATAGATATACAGACTGCTCGTTTATTTTTTGTGTAGGCGGCAGTCCCGCGTTCTGCATGTACGATTGTATCAAAGAAACATTTACATTTAATATTTTGATACAATTTTTTTTTTTTTTTTTTTTTTTNTTGACAAAAGCATTTTACCCCCATTTACGCTAAATTTTCTATTACTTAAACGTAATCACGCCAATATATCATCAAGGAGACAATCTGTAAAGATGAGATCTCCCTTCTCTCTCAATATTAATTAGTATTTTAATTATTTGTTTACACTTCTTTTCACAAGAAATTAACGCGTATTTTTATATATCCTACTTCTGCATACATCATTACATCACGTTACTGTTGCAAAATTAAAAGCGATATATGTGTAGCAATAAATGTATTCCGAACATTTTTTTTCACGCTAATGTAAAGCACAAAAATGCAAATGTAATTTACAAGTTATAAAAGCGTATCTCTCGGTGTAGTAAAAATATGATAAATAATTTCATATGTGTATCAAAAAAAATCGAAAAAGAGAAATCATTCAAATTAATACGCTCTTCTTTCTTGTCATGGCCGATAACTACGCGCGGTACATATGTTTTCAATGTAACAAAACAAAACATGACTTTTACTATTGGCAGTGAATTTTGGAAGATATTAAAAATGTTCCACGAAAGCGTCCCTTTAGCGATTTTTTCAAAAATTGCAGACGTTATCCCTGCGATATAAATGTAAAAGTTTCTTACATCTCTCGGGACATACTTTGCGCTTGTTTTTTTTTATTTTTTTAATTTTTTTATTTTATTTTGGAAGAACGTGTAACAGCTTCTTTCACAGCGACAAAGCTAGCAGGAATATTTGATAAGATTTACGAGCGAAGCAATTGCGTATACGTACGAAAATTATACAAAGGTATAAAACTATGCGCGATAAAAGTTTATAATATACAGTAAATTATTTAGCAGTTTACTTCTAATTGATTAGCAACTAAAAACTGATATTTTTGCTTATTGGACGAGATATGTGATTACGAATTGTTTGTTACAGAGTTTGTTTCGATTTTTTTTCAGTTTGTTAACAAGTTGCAGTAATCGCGAGACACACGTGCTAAAATGTAAAATAGTAAAAAAAAAAAATTAGGCGTTTATTTTTAATAATTACGTAAATATACACTGAAGTGTTAGCAGTTTTTTGAGAATTACAAGACGGTACAAGTTGTACAATCACAGTTTGTTATAGTAACTTTAATTAATTATCGCATTATATATATTTCTTTAATCAAATTATCAAGCAAACACATCGTTCTGTGTGCGAAATAGAAAAAGTAACATTACTTATTCGTAAGTGAGAGTACAATTAAATTGATGTAATTGATGTAATTTTTATATAATATCGAAATAAGTGATTTTGACAATAATTTTCGGGATAGAACGTTTCTTTTTTTTTTTTTTTTCCTACGTGTCATGACGGATGTAAGCCGTGAAACATCAATCAGACGTCGACGGGAGCTCGTTTTTGTGAGGATAGTACCAATTGTCAGAATTCAAAGAGAAAAGGCCCGCACATTAGGCCATCTCAAGGCAGTGTATTATTTTCGATCCACGATCGACAGCCGTGAGAGAAATCATTGATTTCCCGGTACTTCAACGAGGCGAGCTACCCCGAGCTGATTCGTTGTTTGCAAAACAAGAACTCGCGTGATTAAATAACTCGTGTTGATGCGTGATAATTAATGACGCACGTTTTTCTCCAAAAAAAAACAAAAAAAAAAAAAAACGCTCCGCGATTACTGCGCGATCAACAGCAAAAATCCAAAGCGGCGGAGTGTTTCAATACACGATACGATCGACTATAACGCGCGCGCGCGCGAAATTTTTCTTAATACATCTACTATTTTCACTTTTCGTCTTTCGTGATGAACGATATTCCTTCTCGTTCTCGACTACGACTAAAATCTTATAACGCGTTACATGCGCAATAACTACGTTTTTTTTTTTTTTTTTTTTTAATTGATAACACATACGTTCCTCAAATCTTTTTCAAGCTCTCTATTCGCTATTGTTCGCAGCGTTGTTCGTTCCGATGTGCTAGGAATGCACCGTTCGGCAACGTGTTTATTTGTTGTCGCGCCACGCGTAAATAATCGTCTAAGACTGACTTGCGTCGTTTTCACAAGCGCGTTACATAGAGGTTAACAAATATTCACATTCGTGTGTTGTTTACAGCGTATGTACATGTACGAAACGCGTACTTCGGTATTCGGAGAGCCGCGATGTGTTTACGGTATGTACAAAAAGGCGCGCGAACGCCCGACGACTCTATCGCCGACAACCGAGTCTTAGAACATTATTTTCATTTGATTATTGTCCAGATTCACCACAGTTGTAGTAGACGAATGAGTGTATTTCAGTACGTGTTGGAAGGCCATCTTCGCAAATAATTTTATATTTGCATCGCCTATGTTATTATACTAATGTAATGTTCTACATTATCGAAACAAATGCGCAACATCGGGTGTTTACGTCATGTGCAAATCGCCCTTCAGTATCCTGGTGAAGGTCTTCTTGAACTGCTGATTCGCCAGAGCGTAGCAGAACGGATTCATAGGACTGTTGGCGTAGCACAGGAAGTACGAGAACATGAAGAGGTGCTCGTTGGTGCACGGCGGCTCCACGCAGAAACCCTCAACCAGGGCCAATATGTGATACGGCGTCCAGCAAGCGACGAACGCGCCCAGGATGAAGGATATTGTGCGAAACGCCTTGCGCGCTCTATTCTCCGTTCGCGATTTCTGTCGACCTATCGTGAAGTCCTTCTTCTGGGTCTTGGCCTTCAGCCGTTTCCCGATAGACTTGACGAAGTCCCGTCTGGAACCGCTCTGCTCCGTGTCCGACGTCTCCTTCTTCGACGATTGTCTCTTCGTCTCCTGGCTGTTGGTAGCGGCCGAACCGGTCGGCATTATGCTGCTGGACGACGAGTTCTGCGGCGGATTGTTGCTCGTCTTCGTAACCTGATCCGAGATCCGATCGTTCGTATTGTTGGACGTGTCCACTGGCATGGCCACGGTAGTCGCGACCACCGTCGTTACCGGTTGACGCTTCGTCCCACCAGCGTTGACCGACACTTCGGTGTGCACCTTGCTGACAGTGGGTGACGTCTGCGACGCGGCGTTCGTCTGATGCGTGATGAACACACGCGGCGGATGCGTCTGACTTGACGCGTTCGACATCGTGGGTTGTAACTGCTGATGCTGCTTGTTCTGAACGATCTGAGCCATCTGCGTGGTTCCAGCCTGCTGTGCCGTCGCTCTGATCAAGGCGGTCTGCAACAGACTGGTACTCGCGGCGGCTGTCATGGTGCCGCCACCAAGAATCGGCGACGGCGGCGCAGTCGACAGCGGATTCGCCAGGCTGCAGGAGAAGGAAGACGGTGGACTCTCGTAAGAAGGACTGGGCAAAATAATGGAGCTCTCGTCCATGTAGCGTAGATCGCCGCCGTCCAGACCGGTGAGGATGTCATACCCTTGACCGCGCACCACCAACGACTTGGGCCGATCGGTCGACGAGGACGTTGTCGGGCTGTCGGAGGACACCGGAGGACTGCTTTGGAACTGCGTCGGCGGCGGTATAATGTTCTGCTGAACGCTATTGATCGACACGTGCTTAAGGTGAGCGGGCGACGCTGCCTCGACGGAGGCGATCGATTCTTGATTGCCTTCGACGTCGTTCGATTTCAAGGACTGCTCGGGCGTTAATGTGCGACTGCTGGACTTGTCGGTCGGCTCGACCGCGGGATTGTCAGTGTCCAGAAGACTGAGCTCCTGTATCTTGGGCAGTGTTTGAGCTTTCTGCACGTCGCGCGTCGGACTCACCGGCAGCAGTTTACCGGTTGTTGGCACACTCAGCTCGACCTTGACCGGCATAATGCCGTTCAAACGCCCGTTGGTGGCGAACACCTGAAGAGCGCCAGCCTGGGCCATCATACCCGCCAAGGACGATCGCTTTCTGATGACGTTGAGTGACTGCTGAGTGGTACCGACCGTGCTCTCCTCGTCCGAATCGAAGGCGGGACTGCTGGAACGTTCGGATTTCTCAGCATCGGTCACTGCGATGTTTGCGGTCCCGAGTTTGTTCGCGGAATCCGAAGCTACAGTGGTACTGGTGGTCTTCGTCGGCGTTTTCTGCGTATCCGCCGTATCCGCACCGTCGTCCACCGATGTGGTCCCGATCTTCGGTTTGTCCTGGCTCAGCAAGGCGCTCTGAGTCTTGGTGATGCCTATGCCGGCAGCGCGACCGGCCATGCCGGACATCGCGCCCGCGCTCAGCGCGACCATCGACTGCATCTTACGCTGCTTGGCCTCGCTCTTCTTCTGCATGTCGTACGCGGTCTTGTATATGCCGCCGTAAAGGATGAACAGGACAATCAGCGTCGTCCAGTAATAGCCGATTATCAGAGCCGTGTTGAACACCGGATCCTTGAGAAACTGAACGGCACACTGGCCCGGTGCTAGATCCCGGTAGCCGATAAAATGCTCCCAGCCGAAGATGCTGATGAAGAACAGCAGCGCCGGGATGATCCAGGTGATGGTCACCATCCAGATGACCCGCTGCTTCGTACGCCAGCTGCGATACTGCGCGGCTATCTTCACCGAACAGAATCGATCGATCGTAATGAGAAGAACGGTGTACTGCGACACCAGGCATACCGTATAGTCGACGGACAGCCATAGATCGCAGAGGAGAGGTCCTAAATTCCAGTATCCCATTAGCACATAAACCGTATAGAATGGCATCGACACAGTACCTGTGCAACAATTACATCATTACGCTTGTGAATACAATCGGTTTCTGTCATCCCCCGTCTATGTATATCTGATTACATATGTTCCACGCTCATAAACGTCGCGTTTAACCAAATTACACGTGTCTGTCTACAATTTCCATCGTTGCGAACACATTGACAGATTTTCACGAGAGAATTTGCATTAGAAATATTATCAAACGTTGAGGTCACGTCTAATCATCAGACCATTCGAATCGTATGTACGTAAATATATATATATATATATATATATATATATAGATATCGATATATTATCCGTACGTGAGTAGAGATCGAATTTTATGTACACAATGAATATATCGGAGAATATTTCATCCACAGAAATATATTACACGTGCTCGAGCTGAATATTTAAAAATTTATTTCGGATTATTTAATTTCGAACGTTGGTTATCGAATATACGTTTACGAAAAGTATTTGTACAAGAAACCACAGCGCGGCTCAGCGTAGATTTAGATACGATATTTTTTTTTTTTTTTATCAGAATTCTCCTTACGCACGGGGAGGTACGAAAAGACTTTACGGAAAGACTTACCGATAAGCATATCAGTGGCAGCTAATGATGCGATGAAGTAGTTACTTGGCTGCCTGATGGCCCTATCTACGATGAATGCTAGGAGAACGAGGATGTTACCGCCGACGGTTAGCAATATGCATATCGCCAGACAGATAGCGATCAACACCGTCTGCCAGAGTGTAAATGGTGGCAAAACAGGAGTCAGAGATTCATCTGTTTGGTACGTAAACGTTCATCAACAAACAGCATGCAAAATCGGTTAAACATCGCGTTAATTTGTTAAATGTTCGATGACGTGCGAATATAAATGTTATCATTTACGCGTTTGCGCAAAAGTTTCTGACGAAACATTTATCGAAAGAAAATGACGTTAAATTTTATGAAGAATTTTTGGTTTTTATACACACACGTATATGACGCGTATGAAAATTGACGCACGCACACATGTACATAACGCAATTCGCATGATTTTTATATTTTTAATTACATTACCCGACGTCGACGGAGTCGTAGCGTTCCCGAAAGCTGTAATATTCGTCGCGTTTGTCGGAAACCAGTCGGGTAGAAAATCCGGGTTCCATTCACCACTGTTCCAGCGCGGGTCATCCGGGTCAAGCAACGTCCCATTTAACTGGGTACATTCTGCTGTCAAAATCTGGTTGTATACGTATCGGCACAGTCGCTCCCGTTGTCTCTTCAGCTTCCTAAGAGAGAGAATGAACAATGGGAATTTTTTTCATTAAACTACGGAACGCGCACAAGTACGCAAACAGACTCGGCTCGGTGGATATTAATTATACGAGAACGCATGGAAAAAAAAAAAAAAAAAAAAANNAGCGCGCGTAATAAATTACACGTTGTACGCGCGCGGCTCACGAGAATTATTGACAGTAATACGGCAGCTTTTGCGCGGACCATCAAATGAGCTCGCATGACATATCGTATCCTTTTTTTTTTTTTTTTTAATTTCTCCGCATTTCGCGCGTCATTAACATCGGGTTAAAATTCAGACTAATGACGCGCGAATAAAGCAAGCGCGTGTTTGCGAAATCAGACGAAATCGCGAATTTGCTTCTTCGTGGACAAACGGTTATTTTCAATCGTACACACGTGTAAATTACATTTTACGCATAATGAAAGGTTCGATAGTTCAGTGAATCGCGCAACGTTCCTATTCCTTTCGTCGTTGCGAGCATGTTTGTTATACCGTCGAAGAAAATGTGACACCGGTATTTCCTGATTCTCTACACACTACACACATATACACAGACCGGCATAGAGACGGCCCTACTCTCTTTCTCTCTCTCTCTCTCTCTCTCTCTCTCTCTCTTCGGAGAGCGTTGCTGCAGTGGCAACGCGAGAAGCGAGTCAAAGGCGAGTGAATACACCAGGTGCACAATGAGCTTGAAATAAGCATGAATGGAACCGCATCCAACCCCCGCGCATGGCCTCATCGCCGGTAGGCAAAAAGCGACAGGGTACGCCTTAAAGAGGGTGAACCCGTTTTTTAAATCATTCAAGCAGAGTCGATCGGAAGCCGCGCACGGTCTGAAATTGAGCGCGCGGCAGCAGCAGCAGCAGCAGCAGCAGCTTCTTTCCCGTAATTCGTAACAAAGACCCGCTTTGAATTAAAGTCATCAAACCGCTCTTATCGATATTTCGCAGCTTCACAAAGCAGTGCCGCACACACGCCGCTGTCTCTCATTCTTTCTCTCGCGAGCATTTTTTTCTCCTCTCCTTCGTTTACATTACGAGAGATCATTTAATGCGAAATGTTAAAAGTGATCCACGTCGACACAAAGCAGAATACGTTGAGGCCGATGTTACACGCGTCTTTGTCTCCGTATTTTTATTTTATATGTGGATAAACAATTTTACAGTTCTATTGCACGAACCAGAGAGAGGAAGAGAGAGAGAGAGAGAGAGAGAGAGAGAGAGAGAGAGAGAGAGATTATATAACAAGTATATGTGTGTGTGATACGTGTGTATGAATAGCGATTCAATGTGACACCTGTAAAGCGAAAACACTTCATGTGCATGAGCTGCCAATGCGGTTCCGGACACTTGCCAACCCCTTGTCATACTATTATAAGGTTGAATGAGAACTCCGTGCCAGGCAAGTCGTTTCGTTCGAGGAGAACACGAGTCATAGATTATCGCGTCTGAAGTTCGACTGAGCCGGAGTTACTCACCGAGAGGGGGGATAAAGTCTCGTTTGAATATATACGACCCGTTACACGCGTCTGTGATTTTCTCGCTTTCCCCAACTTCAAAGAAATTTTCCGTATTCAACGGCAAGCGCCACGTAATCATAGAGTACATTGACACAATGCGGAGGTAATTTTTTTTTTTTTTTTTTTTTTTGCACAATCAGTACCGATTCGGGCAACGAAAGTAAGTGAAGCTATTTTTTTTTTTACATATCGCATTAGAAAGTTAAACAGTTATGTTATTAAAGTAAACATTTGCTTAGTAGAATTAGAATTAGAATTAGAATATTTATTTTCGTTCCCCTAAAAAAAAAAGGGTTACAAATTTTTACGCTTACATATCTTTCTTACAAACTATCTTACAAACTATAACGCTCCTATCTCACACATACATTTCTCTCGACTATCTTATCCACTAACTTATTTCTAATTTATCCTACCTAACACACACACAACTACCCTACCATCGGACCTCCGCTTCCGCTGCATCTTCTCTCTCTTTTTTTTTTTTATTATATATCTATCTTTCCTCATTCACTTCCTTCCTACATTTGCTTAGTATAGTAAGCAGTTATGTTTGGTGTATAACAATTTTTATTTATAAAACTTTATTCTAATTTATTAAAACTTTTTGAGTGTCCACTGTCGCAACAATGTCAACGTTACGTTGATTAATTAGTAAAATATAATGAACAAAATATACAGAGGGTCAACACACGTGAATTAAAATCTATTCTCTCTGTTTTCTAATTACGCGTAATATATTTACGGAAATATATAAAAATTTGTTTAAGAACATTTTAATATGTTTCCTTAAAAACACTTTATTTTCGTAAATACTACGTAATTAGAGAAAAGATAGAAAACAGATTTTAATTCCCGCGTGTTTACCATCTGTATTTTTTATTATATTTTACTTAATTAATGAGCGTGACGTTAACATTATTGCGATAGTGGACACGTCTCCAAGGTGAATACCTGAAGAAACCGCGAGAATAAAGAATAGAGTATGAGATCCTTTTGTTTCGATGTTCCCTAGGGTAAATACTTGTCCTCGTTATTCGTGAGCATCTTCCCTGTGTAGTCCTACCGTGAAATCATTCGTAAATACTTGTCCTCGTTATTGCCGTGCTTCTATTTTACGAAGCTATTGTGAAACCGTCCACAACAAAAGAACCGACTGCCTGTAATTATCTGAAAATTCAGTCGTTCCGTTTACGTAGAAAGAATCAAGGAAAGCGGTGTTAATAATAAGTGAAATCTTTTTTTGACGCACACACACACACACACACACACATATACGCGCGCGCGCACACAGACAGGAAACGTCTGTCTACTATATACTCATATAACACATTTCACGTGATCGTTACGGTATTATATTTTATTAATTAAACACACTTCGATTAATGAAAAGAGAATAATGTTATTAATTAATTTCTTTTTTCTTACAAAACAGAGAAGAGAATTCCATTTTTGCGCGAATTATTTTGTTACAAGAACACACTGTGTATAATTTTTACATAAATGTTTATTCCACAGTATCACAAAGTTTTTGCCCGTAACGCGTTTATAATCGCAATAATAATTTCAATATCGTATATACAAATAAAAATTATTTAACATCGCGTATTTAAATATCACGAAAGAAAAGAGATAGTGCGTTTTTGTATCGAACAATATAAAAAGAAAAGAAAAAAAAACCACATCGTGTGGTTTTAATCCGATAAAAACCATGTGTTCAATCCGATATTTGTGCGTTCACACCTCCCTTCTCATTAAACGGATAACTAGTAGCTAACTCGGTCTATTATAAAATGACGTAAGCCACTTCCTTATTTACGTAAGCAGGTTTCACATCAACGTTTCAAAGTCTTTTTATCACATGGAGAGGAAAAAAAGCAACAAGAAAAAGGCAAAAGGGTGTGTGCTGCTACACAAGATGGATGCGCGCAGGTGGATTGTAAGACACACGGACGTGAAACCATCGCACACACAGATGGATATATGCCTCCTGAACCTTCACGCACAAAGCTCAGCTTCATTAATGCTAAAAATACTTGCTGTATGTCAAGCAGACAATGGTGCGGAACTGATACCTGTTTTTAAAAAACGCGTAGTTTGCAATTCATGTTTTTACACGTATATTTTCATCAGAGAAAAAAACTCGCGTGTCTCTCTGCCTACAGAAGTCAAAACTGCGATTTATCGCGATTTTCTCAAAAAAAAAAAAAAAAAAAGAGAGATTCGAGAACACGCGAGTAAAAAAAAAAAAGATAAATTGGCGCAAAACTGAAACACATCGTATTTTTACGACGTAATGAAATATTCAGGGGATTCGCAAAATAGCTGTACGGGAATACCTTCCCGGAAAATAAAATATAAGAAATCCTCCGGTTGTATAAATCTCATCGTCTCATCGCGCCGTCTTACATAACTGCGTTTCTCGCATGATCTCTCTCTCTCTCTCTCTCTCTCTCTCTCTCTCTCTCGCGATATACTTTTAGAGAAACGAATGTTTCAACTTTTAACATGTACATACCTCACGCGAGATATACCTTGACATTCTTATACTTATATCCCGCTCTCTCAAGTTGCGCTGCAACAGATCAAAAGAGAAGCACTTGCTCCATTTTATTCATGCGATCTATTGTCCCTGACGCGCGCGTTTGTCGAGTGCGACTTGTCAAGCCCGCAGCAAGCTACACGCCGCAGTGTCTTGCCAGTCGAATAGACACCGGAGCTGGGTGTATCGAATCGCGTGGACATTCGTTAACACCGTGGCGCAATAACGCTCGCCGATAGAACGTGTGTGTGTGTGTGTGTGTGCGGCGTGTTCCTTTTAAGGTGTGCGCGAGAGAGCGGGTTTTGTCGGTGTGTGTGTGTGTGTGTGTGTGTGTACGTGCACCGAGGGCGGAGGCTATATAAGCCCTAGTGAGCAGAGGATCATCACCGTGGAATGGCATGATCATACGGACGGATGGAAGGGCCGCTTGGAGGGAGAAAGACTGAAGAGAGGGCGGTTGAAAGAGAGGAGTAAATAAAAAGTTGGACCGCGTTGTAAGCGGGGAAAAATTGCTAGGAAGCTAGATAGCGGAGCGGGAATGCGGAATGACGTCGGGAGAGGATGAAAGAGAGAGAGAGAGAGAGAAAGAGAGAGAGAGAGGCGGCGGCAACAAGTATCCGGTCGGCATCGTTCCAACAACGTGTCGTAAATACCGGCGAACAAGAAGGTTCTCGGTTCGATGAACGAGACCGACGAACTCGTTTCTTCGTCAGGTCGAACTACTCCAATGAATGAAGCAAAAAAAAAAAAAAAAAAAAAAAAAAAAGAGAGATTC
>NW_018020713.1:407831-465281 GCF_002006095.1 Pseudomyrmex gracilis
GTTACATTTTCTATTTTTAGGCCACACGTCGAGATCTGAAGAGCGTCGTGTAGGGGAAAAGGGTGTAGATCTGTGGGCGCAGCAAAAAAAAATAACGCATACAGATACTCCCGATTAAGCGAGGATCAAGGATAGAAATATGGGAAATAAACACGAAGGATGCGGTCTCGGTCAATTTTTAGGAAACGAAACTTTCGCCGCAACGAAACTGTTACTCCGTAATTGCAAACTCGCGAAGCGGAAAGAAAACAGAGAGTTCGACTCGAGATCAGTTTCAAGCTGAGAGATAAGGAAATTGCAAAACTCACAAAATCTCTCGTGCGTTCCTCCGTATTATTAACTTCTCGCGATTGTTCACGTTCAATTTTGTCGGTAATAGCTGTTCGGTTAATGGAATTGTTACTTCGCCGTGCGACAATTCACTCTCGAGAGGGATCGACGACGGAAAACATCGCGATTTGCGGTCGATGTTTCGCGTTCGCGCACCCTTTCTCCCAGTTCGTATGTTCGCAATCTCCCTCTGGGTGCAAAACTTATTTTTATTTTCTGGCCCAGTTGCCGGAATCTTTCAAAAGGCGCCCACTCTCCTTGCGCCAGGCACGAAATACATAACCCATAGCTGCGGGCTGATATTGGGACGGCCAGCCAGGCATCGGCGTTTCTTCTTGGCGATGCATCTTCAAGTGACACGGTTTCCTTTAAAATTTTCTCGCAACACTTTCTTCAAAAACCGAAAGCAACTCGATTTTTTGAGAGCGCACAAACAGATGCTGACGCGAGTGATATAATCACAAGTTGATTCACCGATGCAACATTAATTGTTTCTTTTTTTCTCTCGAAGAAAAAAAAGACAAGTAGAATAAGAGATTTGTGGAAAGACACAGGTGTTGTCGCATTAATTGTTACAAAAGAACAAGTCACGTGTGCGCGTCTAATGTATGTGTGTCTAATTCCCGAAATATTTCAATTTTTCAATAATTAAAATCCTTCACTAATAGCGCACTAATGTCAGATATTGATTGAATTCGAGAGGATAACAGTGACGCATTAATAGTCACCATTACGTTTAATTAGATAAATGTTAGTAAATAAATTATCTACTAAATGTTGGTAAATGTTGGTAAATAAGTTATCTACTGAACTACAATGTGTGTGTGTGTGTGTGTGTGTGATTTGTGATTGTGGATTGTAAGAAAAACAAAAATTCATGTGTTACATATTTTTTAATATATCCGGACACACACACACGCACACACACGTACACAGTGCGGTTTACTCTTTTCACACATATTCTATCTTTTACATCTCTATTTTATCTCCGTTTACTGTTTACTTTCTTGTCAGCTCATAGCGTCACACACAGAAAACACCGCAGATTAAAGTGACAGAAACTTGGACACAACTTCTCCGAAATTACACCTTGCAGCGGTAAAGAGACACAGGTCTCTCTCCTCTCTCTCTCTCTTTAGAAACGACTCTCAAGATTTCCCAACTTTGGAACACAAAGATTCCCTTCCACAAAGATTCTTAATACTTGATCTAAACTTTCGCGTGCTATGCCACGGAGACAAATAACTGAGAGAGAAAATTCGCACAGAGAATCCAAGATTTTTAGTGTCTACTCTGAGATTTTGTTTCTTTTTTGTAGAATAAATTTTTCGTGAACTGTTTATTTTCTTCTTTNTCTAAANANAAAAAAAAAAAAAAAAAGAAAACACATTCTTGGAAGCCCTGGAACAACAATTTTCATCGTTTCTTCGGTAAAACGGTTTATTATCGCGTATATGCTCGCGTCGCTCTTTTCGTTTGCCGCCGCGCATCAGTGCGAAACAAAGCGGCGACAATTTGTACGTCGTGTCGCCGCTTGATCATCGTCAAGGGCTTGTGGGATCCTAATACGAGCCGAGATCGGATTTACACACCGGCATGAGGGCAAATGCGGCTCCATAAATATAAACCGTAGGAGGGGGCTAGGTGTGTGTTATACGACCGACGAACGTGTGTTATACAGCGCGCCGTGGGATGATAGCGTTGCTGCGGTGACGTAGCGAACTGTGCGAAGGGGAATCTCGATCGCCTCCGGGGAATTGAACGAACCTATTTAATAACTCTGGCTGACGTACGCGCGGCAGATCGCCCTCGGCGTGACACTAAAACCGCCGAGTATTACCCACCCCATCGATGGTGGTGCGCTCGGAAGCGAATCGCAGCCCTCGTGCGGTTACACGATCTCGCATCATACATTTGTATATCTACAACGTTGTCGACAGATGGAGAACAAACTCGCGCGAACGAAACACACTCGACGGACAAGGTTCTCGGTCAGAATGTCGTTTTGACTTGATGTCAACTTTAGCAAGCGAGCGTTTCCCGCAATTTTTGTTTAATTTGACGAGAGAGAGAGAGAGAGAGATAAGATACGCGCCGAGAAACGATTTGGAAAAGAGAAAAACGGTTTATCCTCGCAAACGCAGCCGGTTCATATCGGTTCCTGTCCTTCGATGATTATCGCTCTGCACAAGTCAGATAAACAAAGAACGCTATTACACCACATAATAGGATTCTGATAAGAACTTTAACGCGGCGTCACGAACTATCGGGGTCTGTGTAATGTGGCTGACGTCGAATTTAAAATCCGAAACGAGCGTAGAAACAGTAAAAAAAAAATAATAATAATAATAAAAACCACAGACGGTCGCGAGATCGCAGGTACGACCTTGGGCTGGTTTTTTTTTTTCGAAATGGTATCTAGATTGAAAATTATCTCCGCCAGCATTTCCTCGAATCTCGATGTAATCCTCGCGCGCGGAAATTTTTTACCACAGGCTCACATTTTTTATCGCGAATCTTTATTACACGATGACGTCGGTATATGCATTAGCGAGAATTGCCGAAACTAAAAAACTGCATGGCTCGTAAAGAAGTATATTGCTTGTGTAATGAATACTTCGACATTTTTATATCATAACGCGGAAGTCTTAGCTGTGACAAGACGTGTCGCTAAATGTCATCGAAAAAACCGGAATTTTACAATAACATTCAACATGTTGCAGCAGTTTAGTTTTGAATTACAAAGTAAAATATCCTCTCTTCGCGTTTATAGCGTAAGGTTTAAACTCGTTCGCAAGCTATTAATACCGGCCGTTGATAGTCAGTTTTAGTGGCAAAGTTATAGCCCGTCGTTTTGAGAAATTACAACGAATATTCGTAAAAAGGTCTCTTTAATGTCAAACTAAGGAGGACGTTAAAAGCCAAGCTGGATGTACGTGCAAAACACACATTATGTTTTAAACGTGCAAATTAATAGACGTAGCGATTCGAAGTGAATTCAATTTGAAAATTTACATCAAAGTGTCTAATGTCCTGATGGCGAGTTGACGTAAGGCGAAATATCGGGATTCGGACTTTTGGCCGAGGTTTCTTTTTCAAAATAGGTTTTTGTTTAAATTTCAAGAAGATAAAAGAAGTCAATTATATTATTACAAAGTGCAAATTAACCATCCGATAATGAATTTTCGATTAAAATTAAATTTCGAATTAAATTCAGTTCGAATTGTTATGTGTGTTAATTTCCACGTTTAAAAAATATATATTTCGCGCTATACATTCAGCTTTTGGCTCTCAAAGTTCTTGTATCTTGAGAGAATATAGTTGAATTAGTTTTTTTCAATTTTACGCGAAGTTTTCCTACGAAATTGACAAAACTCGGAAAATTGCAAGATTGAAAAATGTATTATTCTCCCGAGAGGAGAAATTTAGTTAGTCCTTCGGATCTCCACATTCTCCGTGTTTCGTTTTTCTGAGGTAGGAAGCATCGGTTACACAAAGACGAGTTCTCCCGACGAGCGGCGGTGACAATGATACGACGAAATGTTCCGTGTCGCGGAACTACATGCGAGCCGTCGACGCGACGAACAAGGGAGTGTGTATCAATTTCCACCAATTACACGCCACCCAACCTCGTCTCGTCCTTTCGGTTGGAAATCGCAGGTGTGCGTTCGACTATGCACGGTCGTGTCCGTTACCCACGTCGCCACGCACACGCGATCGGAATTTTCAAACGGGCTTTAAAACATCTATCTCGTTTTATCTAAACAGACTCTTTGACTCAAATAAAATATTCTCGCACGGTCGTGTCAGAAACAATTTTTTTTTTTTTTTTTTGTCCTTGATACGACGCGTGAGATCCGCGTAAACGACAACTCGCGCGAACGAGTCAATACATCATCGTCGACGCGCGATGTACACTTTCGGGGGGAGAAATGATCAGCCTGAAGTACGTGCGAAAAAAATCAAGTGACATCGGCCCTTGTGAACGTGCGTTCGACATTCTCGGCTCTTGAACGTTATTGATAAGATTGACGAGAGAACCAGACCATTGTGTGCGCAAAATATTTATCGCATACAAGTGATGACGCGTTTGAACATTATCTCGATGAGAATCGTTTCTTGTACAATCGATACGTCGGACCCCGCCACACCAAAGGGAGATTGTGTTGAAATTGAGTACGCTTGTTACCAGAATCGATTCAGATGTGATCTCGAGCCCGTTAAGCGAAACGTTAGGTAATCAAAGAGAGAGAGTAGACTTTATCTACTTTTCACACGCGCGTACTTCAACACGGGAAAATCATCAGCGCGGCCAATGAAATTACAAGTTGCCCGATGCTAATTAATCGGAGGCGCGAGCAAACTATGCTTAGATTTAATTTTGCGAGGGACCGTGTGCACGCGCTGCAAAATGCGCGCAAAGGATGCGCGCGGGAACGCTGGCTAATTGAGTTAATGAGAAACAAGCACACACATACACACACACACACACACACAGATTCCGACACACTCTTTACTCGACAAACTCATTTAATTTTTCATATATCAACGACGGCGTATGCTGTAAGACGTCTTTTTTTTTTTTTTTTTTTTTAATTCAAGCATCACTAATTAACATTGCGGCTTTTCTTAGCTTCCTTACGAGAGAATTTCTAACAGATCAGCGGTAAGAAGTACTATTATCAACACACAAAACTCACGCGCGCACTGCACCTAAAATAACTGTATGTGTATTTTTTTTTATACACACATGTATAGCCTCTCTTTCTCTCTCTTTTTTGCATAAAATTAGATTAATTAACTTGAAAGTCTTTGCACACACTTTGACTTATGAAAGGAAACGTTTCATAGAATGCACAGACTTTGCAAGGTAACATACGTGTAATAATTAAAAGATATTAATTATAACACGACCGATATTTTTAATATTTAATACTTTTAATATTATCGATCGTTTATGTTAGAATGCTATAATAATGAATGCTATATTTGTTCCAGTTACACTCTCTCTCTCTGTGTGTGTGTGCGTCGTAAAGATGTAAAAATTGACAAGTCACCCCTTTGCGAAAATTAAGCATGCAATTTATGCGCGTGATTAATCGCTTTTTTCGTATTTGACAGAGACACAATACTCCGTCCTTCATCGATTATATTTTGCTCTCCCTTCTTCCCGTGCAAACTCGACTAAATATATTGGCGAGTATATTCTCCATCTCTAAAAATATTATAAAAGGTTACCTTTGAGGACGTGAGGTTTTTTTACACGGACGGCCGGACGGTGTTATCGATTTCCCATTACATTCCGCGGGATGTACGTACCGTGTGGGTATCTCTAATATCGTGCATGTGTGATGTTACGGGTACGTAAGAGAGTTATGTTTATAGGAATTGTGAGCCGATAAAAAACACACTTCGAGAGTGTGTTGTAATTTTCACAGGTGTGCGTTTCCTACCGCGCAAATCTCTCGTCGGTCATAAAAAATGTATACTTTCCTACAAGAAGCTTCTTATCCTCATGTGAGAGAGTGTATATGATTGTGCTTGCAGCGTAAACCGCCGTCCTTGAACGTAAGAACGCGCGCGCAAAGAAATTCAACTTGAATTTTATTTCCCCGAAGAAACGTTGCGTGCACATTTCGCGGATAAATTAAATATCGCGGGTATTTTTCGAATTTTGAAAAATGTCGCGTAACGTATCTACTATCTATTCGAGAGAAGAATAGCGAGAGAGAAAGCGGGAGAATACGTGATGTGAAATGTATATACGTTGCTATGTACTCGACGCGTACACGGAGAAAATGTATTTTTCCCACGATTCCGTCCGACAGAGCAATGAAAATTCTAGAATCAATATTCGCCGTGTGTCATCACAATGTACACCAGCGTCGTTTCCCCCATTGTCTATTTCATTTTTTTCTCAGCGCCGGGAAATCGCGGCGCGCGCGCGCGCGCGCGCGCGTCGTCGGTTCTGGTACACAAACCACGGGAAACGATATTTTGTTGTTGCCGCGTTGCTGTAAACAACTTGCAAAGTAAAAATGTGCAAGAAAACGACGCGTGCGAGAGCGCAAAATGCGACGTTACGATATTACAGTGCAGCAACTTGTTCAGCAGTTGGGATAAACTCTCTAGATTTTAATCCACAAATGTTGCGGAAAAAAATTCAGAGCGGACTGGAACTTGCGACTGCGTTGGAATTTAATAAATTGAAAAGAAGAAAAAAAAACAATTGCTGCAAAATAGTGTTGCATTCGAGTGTTTCAAAATTTTTATCCGTGTCGCGAGAACGTTACAATAAATTTCGAATTTTATGCAGAGATTAAACAAAAACAAAAAAAAAAAAAAACAAAAATACAAATAAAAAAAAGAACGCGCGCGACCCAGCCGAGAACGTAACGAGAATTCCTCCGGCGTGCAGAAAATAATATGACAATTGATCGCCGTATTATAATAGAGCCGTGCTAATCGCATGCATCACCCAACTGGACGGTTTGCCAACACTCTCACGCCTTTACAGAGTGTCATTCACACAGTTAAACGAAACAATAGCAACCACCTCGTGTTGGATGCAACAGTCGATTCATTTAATGGTTCTGCTCCCATTTTAACACGTTACGTTGTCGCGCTAAAGACGGACTATCGGTTGCATTGACTTGCGCTCGCGGTTTACTTACCGTGTTTCTCGATGCGATTTTTTTTTTTTTTTTATTTTTTTTTTTTTGTGCCAAACGCGATAGCGCAGTTCGCCGCGGTCTTGTTTCTTTGCGATTTATATAGATCGATCGTCACATTAGAATAATATCGCTTTTGTGCGCGTGAGAAGAAAATATATAATTCCATAAAGAACAAAATTTTACAACATTTTAAAAACGGTTGTTATTTTTTTTTGCAAAAAAAACAAAAACAAAAACGTTTATGGATACAACTTCGATTGTTTAAAGAGAACGAGCGTTTGAAATTAAATTCATTTCGCCTGTATATTGCAAGAGACCATTTAAACAAACGCGAAATATATGCAAAAAATATCAGTCTGTCCGTTTCGATCAGTCGCGATGACAATCGATATTTCCGGCAAGTGCAGCGAGCATGTCGTAAACTTTAACCCGCTTCAACGTTCACACAAACGCAACTTGGACTTCCGGTACGATCGGGTCATTGAATATTGCGGATGCAACTCGGCTGACCTATATATGCAAAAACGTTCGCGCAAACTCGCACAAATATATTTTATATTTGATTTTTAAGTTTTGTATATTTTTCGCAAAGTTGGTGTGTCTTTAAACAAAAGTTTGTGTTTATTTACAAATTGTGTCATTGTAACACGTAGAAAAATGGTCGCCCTCGCGTTTTGCGTCGTCTTGAGGGATGACGCTTCGTTTTGAGCATGACGTGAAAATTTTACCACGGCACACATACGTTGCGCAACACGGCACGTGGTGTTTCGAGACGACTTTCGTCGTCGGCGACGTTGTGTTGACTCACGCAATATTCGAAATTTTTCACCCTCAATCGCGTGCACGTCGACAGTCGCGTTCGACGTGTGTGTTCGTTCGCGTGATTCCGCGTCGTTGCGCACGACATCGACTTTTTCTTTTTGTTAAATAACAAGCCGCCCAGCGGCTTGTCGTTCGTATTACGACCGCGTCGTGCCAAACGGTTATTCGGCCGAGTGGCCCATCAAACCGACTCACAAAGTCCGCGTGCTGCTTTCAAGCCGCTGCCGGTCGCGCACATTGCCAGATTATCGTGGCTCCTCGCTAGGTCAAGGATGCAATTTGGCTCGGATTGGTTTACGCCAACTTTTACTCGCCCGCTCAAATGCCTTCGCTATCTCGCGCGGCAACCGCTGATTATTTCGCATAAAACAGTAGTAGTGTGCTCACAGAGAGACGTTGTGTACGTGTGTACATACGCAATAAAATTACTCGACTCATTTTTTACGTAAAAAAAGAAAAACAAAACAATTGCAATATCACATATGCTATTGCGCATTGTGTTTTGCTCGGAAATATCATTCGAGCTCAAACGTATTTATAAATCCAGTCTAACGATAAATAAATAACATTTTGCATTTTGGGTTGAATAATGTTTAATGATGTCACAGCGCAAAGTGTTTTAAATAATTTTGTAATTTATTTTTTTTTTTTTTTTTTAATGGACGGGGGAGAGATTTATTTAGAAATGACTACTTGTTAAAATAAAATATTTGCTTTCTCGATGCCGGTTGCATTAAGCTCGAGTAGCATGTAGTTGGAAGTGAGGATTATATGAGAAAAAGCTCGCGCACTTGTGTATTGTAAAATATTTCGAAAATCTCCGGAGACAGACACACAGATTGCGATATAAAACTGATTGATTATATCTCGACGCTGTTGAGCGACAATTTGTGCAACACCGTACGAGAGAGAGAGAGAGAGAGAGAGAGAGAAATAACAAATAAAAATAAACAAATCGAAGTGTTCGCGGCAAGTGTTCGTGTACTTTGCTGTTTGGCGCGGGATTAAGGAAAAAGAAAGATAAAAACTTGTCCTGAAAAGAGAGGGCCGGCTTCTCAAGAGAATTTTTTTTTTTTTTTTTTTTTTTACTTCAATTTCGTCTCCGGTGAAACTTCATTTCCTTTAGCCTTGATATTCCTGGAGCAGAAGGGAATACAAACGGCGAATGTTGACTGTATAAGACGCGCCCGCGTGATGTTATTACCCCTCGATAATGAGCAACCCCAGAGGTAACGGCAAACTGTTGGCGGAGCCGCTTGGAATTCAAGAGGACCATTCCGCCAAATGACGAATCGCTTATCTAAACGCGTTTACGACGGCAAACCTCATTCCCTTTCCGCACAGCTCTGCTCGCAAGTACATTCCCGCAAAACTAATCAAGTCGACCGTGCATTTACGTCAATGCGCCGTCGAATTTTTAATTACAACAACCGCAACGTGTGTGCGTCACCGATAAAGAAAAATATAACAAATTCAGTTTTTTTTTTTTATTTTTTTCTAGTGACACGAGTGGAAGTAGCAGAATTTATTTCTAACTGTGTGTAGTTCGACTATCGCAACGTTCAACAACGTGTGACGTGACACAGTGACATTTTATATTGCGCGAAAAGTTTACCGGAGTAATGAGTTAACAAGGCAAATAACACACGTTGTTGTCGCAAACTGCAGTTTCGAGCTGATTCGATTAATAACGTCATTTACTTTATTAGCGTGCGACTTCGCGCGCTATCGATCTGCGCTTAAATTTCCCGTAAGCGCAAAATCCTTCGGGGCTACGCCGAACAGGACGAATAGAAACGTGTGTTACACAGGCGCGAGTACATGCGCCAGCAAGAAGGATTTGAAAGCAATCCGTTGTAGCCAGGAAAGAGTTCGTGTGTGCCACGAACGAAACGTCTGAAACCTACAGATTTCACACGTTCGTTATTTTCACGCAAAATTATTTCACACGCAAAATATGTTTGTCGCTTAAACAATTGCGTAAATTGCAGTTTTTCAACGATATAAACATATTTCGCTTTTATCAGAATTATTTCTTGTAGTTCGCAGAATTTCTTCGCGGCAAACTCAATAACTCGTGGCAATTTTCAATTCTCGTGCGAGATACAAAAACGCAACCAACAACTATCCGACGTGCGATGTCTAAAATTCGACGGTACCGTGAAAACTTCAAATATAAATCTAAAGTTGCAGCCACGTATCAAAGTTGCAATGGACACTTGTGCGGAACGTTCGCACAAAATTATAAAATACGCGGGAACGCAGCAATGCGATGCGAAATAACTGCGCGAATACCGCCGCACAACACCGCTGGAATTCGCGAAAAAACCAAGCAGCGGCCAGGTCGCGGCATCGCGAAAACTTTTGCACAATTCGCATTCGTTCGCGATCTTCGCGTTCCTCGTTCTCTCAAAATCCGAATGAAAAGATACACGGTGACCTCTTACCATTGCGTGATAAAATCCGTGCCAATGGTGAAGATAGGCGCGGAAGTGCGATTGACCTCGGTGCCGTTCAGGCTGCTTTCGGTGCCGTTCATCTCCATTCTATTTAAACCGAGGTGGCAGCAACCTTCAAAGCCACTGCGCCCTCCTTAGTACCCAGTCACCTCTCGGACATCCTAGGAACATAAATCAGGTATCTGTCATGGAGTGGAGAGGAGAGTCTCATTTCGAGTAAGTCAATTTTCTTCATAAGATTCGAAGCGACTTCTTTACAAGAAAAAATGTTGACTAAAGATAGTTGACTAAAGATAGTAGACCGTATTTTCCAATTGTGAGACACTTTTGACAAACAGAAACAGAGAAAAAAGTGTAAGCGCTCAGGGACACTAGATTTTGCATTTCTACGTTTATTTCTAGTGTCGATTGTTTCAAATATTGTGATTGTTTATTTTTCTGTTTTTTTTACCGCTTTATGAAAAAAAAAATGAGAATATTGTCAACTTACTCCGTCGAAAATTCTTTGTGACAAATCGGGACACAAATTGATTAAAATTAGACCAACGGGAAAAATAATCGGGACAGAGAGAGGGTCAAAAATCGAAACTCGATAAAGTCGGATTAGTCATTTGCGACTAAAAACCATTATTTGTTGTTCCATTTGTGAAACTGTTAATATCGAACATAGTTTATTTTATTTTTCTAAAATTTCCGCTTTCGACACACTCGTGCACAACGATTGAAATCGTTGCAATTGTCACAAGCAACATCTGGCGTCAATATTACAAACGTGACTTTTTAGAAGCATTCTATATATTAAACACATCAATATACATTACTGTTGATAAAAAAAAATACCTTCTCGCAAACGACTGCGATAGAATTGTCAAGGTTAAAACGCAAAACACCTTTCTTTCTTGCGTGTGGCACACGACGTCGCCTTATATGTTTACGATTACGTCCTAGAAAATGTGTACGCACGCGTTCGTTACCGAAGTAAGTGCCTTACAACCGGTACCGGTTGTGCGCAAATGCTACTGACAGCGGGCATTATTTACAGGTTTAATTGCTCGTAGGTAACGATAAAAAATTTGGCCAATTCAAACGCTATATGTATTTTATATTTAATTTTAGCTTGCCGCTGTAATCCAAGCTTATTGATATAAAATTAACAGAGCGGTTGATAAATTGGAACGCGCAGTATGTAAGTATTCGTTTTTTTTTTTTTTTTTTTTTTTATTATTCAATTGCAACGATGTTAATCTCTAAAAAAACGTAACTGGAATTACTGTAGAGATATCATTATGCAGACTGACCCGGCGGCGACAATGGCGACATAAGGTCCCATTCTGTTACTTCTAATACATATTGAGATCTCACATACACAAGAGGTTTAATTTCTCCTAGTCATGCCTCCCGCACTCGGTCAATAGTACCGCGACGTCAATAATGCGGTGATATTATCATGCGTCGCGAGACCCAATAGCATTAATGCTATTAAAATGCTTCTCGAATTCAATGCGAACACACACTGTGTTCGCCAGTAATAATAGTTTTTAAGTTTGCGATTTTTTTTTGCTCGAGTTATTTGCGAATTACAGCGATGACAGTGTTTACAAGGCTCTTCGATAAAAAAAAAGATCGCTAAATTACTGACTTGTTTCACTTAAAATTCGGTCACGAACGAAACGCGCGCGCGCGCGCGCCGTTTCTTCATTGTTTCGAGGCGGATGAATAATTTCGGTCGCGCGATCTGAATTAAAATATCGTTTGAGAGGCGTAATGTTCGAAATAACTTAGGTATTTTAAATTAAATTACCTGTTAAATGTAAATTTTATATGCTACACAAGCGTGATGTATGTCCCTCTCTTTCTCTTTCTCTCTTCATATTCTTCTATCATTTATCACTTATAACGGAAACTGTTGGCACGCAGTTATTCGGTTAATTTTAATCGGAAGATTAAACATCGGTAAGTGTATATTAATATTTAATGTGTTTTCACCATGGGTTCACGTCGGCGAAATTAACTGCATATGGTTTCTGTCAAAGAGATCCCGGGATCACATAATTACGTTTCATACGCAGTAATTTTCTTCTTTGCCAGACTGCTATTTTAATTAGGGAAAATAATGTGTGCCGCGTTACCATCATACGAATATTTATAATTATTACTATCCCCTCTCGAACTTTATATCTGCGAACTGAGCACATTTATTTGCAATAGGGCAATCGATAAGTACAGTATTTTCCATATATATATATATATATATACCAACGCAACAATTCAGAGAAGCGTACATTGCAGAGCGCAAGCTCTGACACATACATATTTATGAGTTAAGTAGAGCATGCAACATTTATCAGATTGACAATGGTTCTTTCGCCACAATTATTTCCCCGATTTAAAACAGCACGATTAATCCTTCAGTGCCAGATATGGATCTCCGAGATCCACCCAAAAGTTTTAAATCTGAGTTTGTTCAACCTTCTGATTCAAGACAAAGAAATTGAAAAAATATTGCTTTCTCTCCCTATCTAATCAAACTTAAAGTCACGTGGATCTCACAGACCCAGTCTGGATAATTCATAGATTATTTTTTATGTCTGACACCGAAGGGTTAAAGACATGTGACTAAAGTAAAGTCACGTGACTTTAACACGTGTTGTTTTTTCTCCTCTCTCTGTCACGTGACTTTACTTTAGTCACGTTTTTAACCCTTCAGTGCCAGATATGGGTCTGTCAAAATCCACCCAAAAGTTATAAACCAGTGTCTCTACTAGGTAATTAGCGCAACATTTGAAGGCCGTGAAAAAAAAACTTTAGGGTCTTAAACAATGGTAGAAATCGTTGACAGCGTTCTTCGTTTAATAGCTTTGCAAAGTTTGAATTTTGAAGCGCGATCTCACAGACCCAGTCTGTGACAACTCGTAGATCATTTTTTATGTCTGACACTAAAGCGTTAATATACTGCGATAATATCGTTGTCTCCTCGACGCGAGAGAAAGTCGATAACCCAACAAATCAAACCGTTTTAAAACCGTGTCCGAGAGATCGAATCTATATAATTCACGTGCGGAATAATAAACTCTTACGTGAGATTTACGTAAAACGTTGTTAACGATTTATTTATTTTAACGTGTCCATCTAGTTTGCGCCACAGTGTATATATATATACAGCCGATGATTTTAAATGGCTGCGAGAGCATAATCTGCCGAACGAAGTTGATTGGCGAACAGATGTAATTGCATAAAAGACGAGGATAGATTCGTCTCTCGCCGCCACTTAACAAGACTCCAATTAGCATCGATTGTTGCTGCCAAGAGAATATCAGATATCTCTCGTCCGATTTTAAAAACAAACGCCTTGTAACACTTTTCAATTAACAATACCCGTGTTATATTCTTAAACAACTGTGTATGTGTGTGTGTGTGTGTGTGTATATCGGATTTCATTAATCTCGTCTTGAAATTGCAATGTTTATGATGGTTTGTAATGGAAACCTATTTACATGATGTATAATACATGTATAACGCGCGAAAGATATCCCAAATTTAGATGTAACCTTATACATAATCTGCGCCCAAAGATCCGAGATAGTTAAAATAATTAAAGGATTGCGTGCGGGTGGCACATTTTTCAAAGGACGACACTGTCAGCCATTTGTATCTGACATGAAAATCGCACAGATCATACTTCCTCGTTCACTAAGTTTAGATCAAGATGTAGAAAACATGCTTAATCACGTCCTTGACTAAAACTTCCACCACCACGATAAGAAACGTAAATACAGCTCTTTTGCTATTTTCTATTTTCGAATAATTAATTTTTTTTTGTCATCACTCGTTGCGCGCGCGTATTAACGTTGATTTTCAACGTTGCGTTATGAATTTTTGTTAGATTTTTATTAGATTAATCGTTAAATTTAATATAAAATATTATATTACACATCACACTATTTATTATATTTATATTTATTATATTTAAATTGTGATATTTATTAATATTCCACGTGTATAAATGAAAACTTAATGGCTAAGTTTTCGCGATTAAAATTGCGTTATACGAAAATTACAACGCAGCAACAAACTTGAACGAATTTAATTCCGGCGCAACGCAATATGCATTCACACGTGTTCGTTCAATTATCTAAATGTTGCAATTTCGCGCACCCAAAATAATTATGAACAAAGAGCACGTCTGTTTGAATTTCGTGTGAGATCAGCCGCGACACGTTTCCCCATTTCTAGATATTCGGGCGTCTCGCTTTAAAGTTGCCACATTCTCTCCCCAATAACGAGGACCATAAATTTGAACGGGACCGAGTATAATGCCGGCGCTTGAACCTCTATCAGTCTGCAAATTCATGCAATTTCCGGCAGTCCTCTTCTCTCCTCTCTTTCTTTCATCTTATATACAACGCGACCTCTTTGTTTTCGACTATTCCGTCGCGCGTCTTGTCTCTCTTTCGCCGCCGATTTGTGCGAAAAAAAATATCACGTAACTCTTTTACGTCAATTCCGCGCTTATCATATAAATGGAAGTCGCGCATTTATTCGCCGGGAAAATGAGAATCAGCGATATATTTTTTCCAGCCAAATTTTCTAGTCGTGAAGCGGGGGAAAGGGTTTTTTCTTTTCTCGCTCGCGACGAATCCGCGTGACGTCGTTGGCGTGGACAGACTTTTCGCGCACGCAACAGGAAATGTACAAGAAACACACGTGTGGGGCACGAAATGGGGAGAATAATAAAAACGGCACGATGAGTGGATTGCGCTGTATCTGGCTGCTGAATGCCGGCTCGTTCGCAAGCACAAAACGCGAGAGTGGAAATTATCGGGCGTCTCAGTCAGAGAGATGGAACTTTCTTTAATAGCGTTTGGGAAAAACTTCATTCTGCAGAACGCGTTTTACATTCAAACGCGAACAGGTTTCCTCGATACAAACAACTTTGACGGCGTCTTTCGTTTATTTGCAAAATAAAGAAGAGAGAGAGAGACGAAAGAGAGAGAGAGAGAGAGAGAGAGAATATAAGTCGTCTTATATTATTTGAGAAATACGAGAGTTCGTGATTTACTTTCAGAAACAAAACGTTTCTCAGCAAAACACATTTTATACGTGATGTCATTTGTGATAATTGCGCGCGATCTTCCACTTCGACATATCTCGAGTTTTGCGTCTTGCATTTGGGGAATCTCGCAGATTCGTGAAATATTTGTCATTGCATAAATTAAAAACAAAACAGAGACTTCATCAACAAGGTGAAGATTTATCAATTCTTCTTTGACATATTTTTTTTTATTGTTTTGAGAAAGGGAATCGTTTCACTTATCAATTTGCACACTCTCAATCTGACGATTCGCGCGGAAACGTAGTTTCATCAATCACTTTTATTGATACGGCGCAATTAACGCTCATTTATTTGTTTCGTGTATCCGAGCACACACGTTGCAGAAGTAAAAAAAAAAAAAAAAGAAAAAAAAAAGAAAAAAAGCGCAGCGTGATTCATCACTCCGATGTATTACCGCGAATATAATTCATCAGACGTCGAAAAATATAAAGCTCACATATACGTACGAAATAGGTGAATTACTGATCAGTTTTAATCTCACGTTCGCGCGCGATTGGTCACGTCGCCAACCGAGTTGGAAGGAAGAAAGAAAAAAAATTCGCGCGCGTCTCACAAAGCAGTTCCGATAATTTTGAGAAATTAAAAAAAACTATCGCGCCCGATAATGTAGCGCGACGGCGAAAATACAATGAAAGCTGCCGCCCCGCCGCTTTTTTTCTCCGATTTATTTGATATTGATCTTTTCGTACGGCGAAAGTTTGATTGTATTTTTTCCCAAAGTTTTTCAACACGCGGTTCTCGCGGTAGTTCTATCAAAGTTCAATCTACTAGAAAAAATCTACTTGTGATTGGATAAGGAAAAAACGCGGCTTTTTGTATATGCAACTTCGAAACTTAATTTCGTTTCTTTTTTTTTTCTTTCTCCCCCATTTATTTTCCACGTTCGCAAAGTGCGGCAAATCTCGTTGATTTTTCGTTTCGAGAAGATTATATTAATTTGCCGCGACTCTTGGCTCGTATTTTAATTGTAATTCAGACCGACAATCGGTCTCTCGCGAGTTTTATTTGGATTTTGTTCGTCTCTTGCGCGAAACGCGCGACGCAAACACGCGTCTCTCGATACTCGATGCTATATAATTGCAGTTTTCGCCGTAAACAAGCGACGCGTCGTTACGGTTAAAACGACGGTAAACGGTTGCGATAGTAATAAATTAATGTCACTCCGTTCGGAGTAACCGATGGTTCGCTGCATCGACGAAAAATTATGATCGGCGAAGTACATTTTAGCATAGTTTTGCATGTAGCGAGTTCGCAGTGTTAAAAGAGATTCGCGTTCGAGGAACAGCAAACTTTTCATCCGTCAAACCGTGCAACATCTATCAAAATATTTCCTTTCGTGCTCGGCGCTCGCAATGAATAATTCAACGTATTAAAAAAAAATGAGGAAAAGAAAGAAAACTCATGTTCGATTAGATTGGTTATTAACTGACAAAGAACTGAAACAATTCGCTCTCTGTGCGACCTCACAAGAACCGAGCTTTGCCACTTCGAGCTTGTGCGTATATATATATATATATATATATATACACGCCGTAAAACTCAATTAGAAAGTTAATTAGCTCACAAAAGCTCTGTGAAAACTCGTGTTTTCAATATAAAAGTGAAAGATCGAATTTTGCGCGATGCAATTTGCCATGAAGAAAAAAAAAAGAAAAACAATTACATCATACGGCACATTTTTATCTTAAACTCGATACGGTCTTATCGGATAACGGAAATGTGATTAAAAAAAAAACATAGTCTTAACAAACTGTCTTCAATTTGTGTCGAGAGAAGTGCGCCATTGTTTGGGAACTCTTTTTGATTATTCGCTTAATTTGACATTGATTTTGCGTCGTCAAATCTCTCGATTGGAAACTGCTCTTCATCCAAATATCGATTTCGTCTTTGGCGCGAGGAACTGATTCCGATAAAACTCTCTTCTGTAGCACGAGATTTTTCTCCATTTTTTTTTTGTATCGAGAAAACACGTGTACAGAGAACATGATCAAGGAAGATACAACGAAAACGTCTCGTTAACGTTCGGCATCGATGAGCGCGCGTTTTTATCTCGAAGATGCGACATCGAGACTGCGATTAAACGCCACCGATATCACGTGGCGAAAGCGAACGATCAACGTGCGACAGAACGTGCGCGAGAAACGCGGCAGCTGAGGAAGTTGATTCTCGTCGTTAGTTCTCTCTCATCCGCTTACTAATCGGCAGCAATTTACGATCAACCAGCGTAGATTTCCGACGGGGAACATCATCTTCGACGCATGGATGTGCTCTTCGATTCCTCCTCGTTCCTCCGCAAATTATTCGCCTCCGCGAGATCCGAGCTTTATATTTAGTTTCAGCGAAGGAAGTTGCCCGCCACCAGTCGGCTGATTGAATATCCACCAGAGGCGGAGATGAAATCCCGTTCCGCGGTAAGAGAAAAGAGGGGGTTGTGAGAAAATATTAGATTTTATATACGTACATAAAGATAAATACACGTATACGTATATATATACGTGTGTTTTTTTTTCTCGCTAAGAGAGAAAAATTCAGGAGCGAGGGCAAGGAGAGTCTTCTCGCCCAATTGATTTTCGATAATATACAGCGCACGTTCTCGCGCAGTTCTTTAATTTGAGTAAGACCGTTTGATTAATGTAAATTACCACTCCCGCATCGGGAGTGAAAAAAAAATGTAATTTATTACAATTGTAATAGAAGCAGGTAATAAGCATATGTTACAATGAATATGCACCTCTTTTCCGCGGAGTATATTATCATTGTTTTATCTCTTTAAACGATGTAAATTTCAATTTCGGAATAAAGAATGGCACGTGCAATCTATTTGTAAAATAGAAACGGCGTTAGCAAAGTGAACGTAATTTTTCTCTCGCGAGATGTAAAAGAAATTCAAATTAGACATGTAACGGCGTATTATTATTTTTTATCTGTTTAAAAACGACGTAAATTTTAATTTCGAAAAACTGAATCAACACACGTAATTTATTTGTAAAATAGAAAACTAGCAAATTGAATTACATCTTTCCTCTTGTCTCTTATGAGATACAAAAAAAAAAAAAACCCCAAATTGGGACTACATTACAGACAAGTTTGATTCGATATTCCGACAACAGAGAGAAAGACTCATCGGTCTCTGCAGAAGTGGCAAAATACTTCTCGAGAGAACTCGTGAGATGATGATACGAACGAGAGAAAATGGTTTCAAACTCACTTGAGCACGATAGAATTCGCGCACAGTCCAAACACCCCCGGGAAAGCGGGTCTCACATAGATTACCACACCAGGTAAACCGAGAGCGGGACAATGTCGACACATTTATTCACGTATTTCGATCAATCAATCCGGAACGGGTGTCCGGTTTCCAGTAATTGGGCGTGTGTGTGTGTGTGTGTTGGACCCCGCGCGCCAAACTCGTCGTTTATACTCGTGTGAAACTTAATTATTGGAGATTAACGTCGTGTCGCCGCGCGTTTTCGCGGTGTTATATATATGTGATCCTTAGAATTTTCCCACGCCACACGGGATTATTTTCAAGATCAGCTTTCTTTCGCGAAGTAATTGATTTCTCCGCGAAGAGAGAGAGAAAGAGAGAGAGAGAGAGCTTTTTAAATGTTCACAAAAGAGCTTTTACTCGTTCGCCTTCGGTACTTTCAAATCTCTTTAGCAAGTCGAATGAATAAATACATATTAAAATTAGTTTCTTTCTCTTAACATTTATACCGATCAACCGCGTTTGCATATCTCTGAGAAGGTATATGTTATTTTTACAATCTTGTGTATAAATTATTATTAAAACGATCTGACATTGACTTGTTTTCTCCCGGTTTGTCATTTAACGACGAACTTCGCATCTTATTACACTCTTCGCAATACGCGCCATTTTTTTTTATTTTTCACATACTATTGCAACAAATGCGTACGTGCGCGATGTAACATTAAAAAAAAAAAATTGTTTTTTCTCATCCACCCGCAAAGTTGTCGCGAAAAAATATTTTCGTATCGCTGATGCGGAGAAAGGCGATAACGACATGTCGCGCGCGTTTACGCGCTGATTATGTAAAACAGCGATCGAATTGAACGGACAACACGACGTCATTTACCTGACGATAAAAGGATTACATTAATGCATATTTGTACTTGCAAATCAGTTTCGCTGCCATTCGCAGAGATTTGCGCGGCGCGTTTACATGTGTTTCTCGTATATGTATATATATATACAGGTATAGATTTTCGCGTTTATACGACCTGTATTGGATTTCTATGGGTGTTACACGGACCAATGGGAATCAAGTAAACACGCGGATAGTAGCGGCGAAACTGAACAATGGTCCCGCCGGTCGTGCGCACATCGTTAATCCGACGTTTCTAGCTCTCGCTCATCGTAGACAATGAACGGCGACGAACGCGCGCGAATCCGTCAGTTAATCGGCTTCGGTATCGTTCTGCGGCGGCCGCGTGCGTTTGAACTGGTCAGCCGCACGATATTTCCACCACATTCGAAATCCCGTTCTGACGCGGAACGTCATGAGTGTGTGTATGTGTGTGTGTGTACGTGTGTAAACAGCAACGAAATTAATTATGTGAACAATTACCGACGTGTCTTGGCCAACCCCGCGGCGGGTGCAAAACGGTTTGAAACGCTTTGCAAATTCGCGCGCGTATTCGCAGGTAAACCGCGCGGTTCTCGCGCAGTTTCTGAAACAATCCCGCTAATTGGCCATCCCTTCCCTTCCCCTTTCGGCTTGTCATTCCCGCGTCGCGAGAAAACGCGATCAAAAAATATCTGCGGCGCATCGTTGTACGAAATACAACACGTACAACCGTAATCCGTTGTATACATATGTTGTAACAATGCCATTGAAATAATTAGGTTAATGTGTTAGCCTCTTGAATGGATAATATTTACGCTCTAGAGAGAGAGAGAGAGAGAGAATCTTTCCTTTTCAACGCGCGTACAATACTTTTAATTTTATCCGGGCCGCCGCGCGGATTTGCAAGATCCTCGCTGTAACGAGATGATGAAGATGAATTCGCGCTGAAAATGAAAAAAAAAAAAAGAAAAAAAAGAAAAAAGAAAATCCTGCGCGTCAGAATGGCGACGGAAGATCGAACTTTACGTGTGCGGCTATCCGAGATTCGATAATCAACACACAACACACACACATACACACACGGAAATATCGCGGTGCGCCATGATGATAGAACGTTGCTTTGAAGTCAAAGGACACGCGCTGCTGACACTGATTACATGAATATCTCTCCCCCAAACTAACCATAAATCAGTATCGGTGTGTTCCCCAGGAAAAACACGTGCGCGCGGTGCGATACATAGGTTATACATATACTTTGCCGCGATATGCGGGAGACCATTTACTAACCGTGACTGATAAGACCGACCGGGATTCAGAATCGATGCTGGCTCTGACAACAATTCGCTCGGCAAAAATGTATGGACGCTAAAATATATATAACGCGCGCTCGAAATTTCGCGTTTCGGTTGCCGTATTGCTGTATTTATTATTATTTATATTTTATAGAGATAATCTCTTTCGCACACTTTGTAAATAATTAATTTCAATATCCAGAAAACTTGCGATCTGTATAAGTTATACATTTTTTATTTCAGTAAATTAATAATTTATTGGGGGAAGACACGGAAAGATTCTGGGCTCGACTCCTGGGCAAGGACGTATTTTCGCGTTGAGATTTTTTGTTTGTTTTTTTTTTTTTTTTTATTTCACTGGAAAGTTAAATGGGCAATTCACATCTACGCGCGAGATGCAAAGTAGCATCCTGTATTTTACAATTGTTGTTCCATTTGAATTTTCTATGCGCATTATTTCGCATAAAGTTCTATTTTTTCTATCTTAACAATTTATTCTCCAACTTTGACGTTGAAGAATAACCATCACATTTGAAATCCCGGACCGTCAAATTCAGAACTGTCCGGGTCAATTCCTGGTTATAATACAATTGCCGACTCGCGTAAAAAAAATAACAAAGCATCTTTCAAAATTTCTCTGAAAAATGTCTCTCTCTCTCGAAGACTTCTCTCCTACGGATTTTACATTTTTTTTTTTTTTTTTTTTCACGAAGGTGGACGAGAACGCGACACAGTCTTTCTTTCCAGGACGCACGCGTCTTGTTACGTAGCCCGTCGAGCGGTCGAGACCATTCGTGACGCGCTTTTCCGTATTGGGTTGAAACGCGAAGGGGTGGCGTGCGGCCGCGGCGTCTCTCGTGCTCGTTATCGTCCGGTTTCGCGAAATGCTGTACGCTCCCCCGCTTCTTTCCTCTCGTCCGCGTTACACACATATCGAGTTAATTCGTAATTATTATCGTTCGATGTTTCTCACACGGCGCGCGCGTTGTGCGCGCGCGAAACAAATTCGGCGCTCGATAGAGCACCGCGTATTCCTCTTCCTCTTCTCCCGTCGTCTCGTTCTTAATTGGTACATCGAGTTCACGTCGCGTGCTTCTCTCTTCGTCTTTTTCCACTCGAGGGAGTGTCGCGGAGACGAAAACTCGTCCGCTCGCTTTCACATCGATTTTCATGTCGCTCTTCAATGTCGCAGCGCTCCTCCACGTCGCGGAGGTAGTTAAATTCTAGCGGGAGCATCTTCAATTTGTGAAAAGAGCGCTCATTGTAAATACTTACACAACCGCGAAGATGTGTAAGAATGTTCCTTTCAGAAAACGTTAACGTTCAAAGCGATCAGCGATAAACTCGAATCTTTTCTGCTGCTTTCTCTCGCCTTTCTCCTCACCCTCCTCCTCCTCCTCCTCTTCCTTCTTCCTCTCTTTTCACATCTTCCTGTTTATTTCTATTGATCGACTTTGAATACCGCCGTGATACGTAATACGTATCTATATGTATCGATCTCGATTTAATTGGGTCTTGCGGGTTCTCGCAAACGATGTATTTATTCATCGCGCTCGCAGGAAACACGCCGCGTTAAACCGAAAGGGAGTAGGGGAACTCGCGAAATTAACAGTTTACCGACTCTCTACTCTCGTTCCTCTCGCACAACACATATATTTCCGCGCGCAAAGACACTGCACTCTCACGGTCCCTCTCTCTCTCACACACGGTGCCGCGAGCACTTTGTACGGTAACGCGCCGATGAATATTTAAATCGTCCGTTACCGACGACGGTACAATATTTACCGCTCTGTCAGTGGTACGATTAAAGCTTGACGCGTAAATAACATTTTAATATTTCACTGCGTGCGCCGCGTTCTCGTCCCGCATATCTCATAAGAAACATTCATCTAAAAATCAAACCCGCGCGCGCGCGTGCGCGTGAATCATCATCTCACGGGTGCGATATTTATTGTATGCACTTGTATCGTGAGATGACGACGACGACGACGACGACGACGGAATATCTTGAAATGAATTCGAGCGCGAGCCAAGCGCTTTTCACTCGCCTCATATTCGCGATTCGCGCGTTTTCGATGACGTGCCGCTTAGGCAACGGGAATGCCACGTTGTGTAATTCGCACAATAGATGCACTGGCATTTATTAATGAGAACACACAACGCACGTTCGAAAACTATTGTCCCTGTTTTACAGCTATCGGTTTTGCCTGATAAATTGGAGGTAAGAACAAACGATCGTCGGTTTTCAGAGAGACAGAGAGAGAGAGAGAGAGAGAAATATTTGAGCTCCATCGGACACTGCGCGATGATTGTCCGCGAAATTAAATTTCCGTCAAAGTTCGTGAAAAAAAAAAAAAATAATAATAGTTTTATTGAGCACACACACGGTAAAAAAAAGAATTGTAAAATAATATATTAAATAAATTATAAAATATTTGATAAAACATATTAAACATAAATTAGAAAAAAAAAATAACAGTGACTCAAAGGCATTATCTGCTGAATTGAAGCCTCGTCCCAAAATGTAACTAAAATACCAACAAAGATATACTACACGTTATATGAATGTCTTTTTTATTTCTCACATCTGTTTCGTTTGTTTTCAATAAAAGGGGTTGCGAGGATTATTCTCTCTCTTCGTGTCGGGAAAGCAGCTTTTCTCGAGTCACGAGCACTCGTCGTGCGAAATGACCGTGACTGAACGATATAGGTGTAGGTTTGTGTATCCGCAAAGTAAAGGCTAATCGATATTTATCGATCGTCCGTGCCGAAGGCGAGCAAAGGACACGCTTTAACAAGAATTCTTTGACATTCGCAATCGCTCTTCAATAAACCACATGTTTACTATTTACCATCACGGTTGGCGATCGCAACAGAGTGGGGAAAAAAAAAAAAAGAAATAAAATATGTACCAAAAATATCAAATCGCCGTGACAATCTGTGTATAAAACGCGTGTGTTTATTTATATCCACAAACACACTTCCGACAAATGGTTATTTGCTCACGCGCATTTCGAGTCATTAATTTTATTAATATATTTGTGAGAGAGAAGAACAGAATTATCGCTCGTTAATTGTGTCGCAATCGTGTTGTTCTATTGTTATTTTTGTCGTCGTTGTTGGGAAGAGAAGTTTGGGAAACGAAGATCTCTCGAAACAACACGTATATGTAACAGTTACACCGACGTTAGATAACCAACTCTGATAAGTTGGACAAAGAAAAAGCGCGTTAATGTCGCGCACAGTTGCGAATTACATTCAGTCGAATGGAAATGACTTCGCTTAAACGATATGACGGACAACCGTCAAATGGCGGCGCGCGAATTATCATCGCGCGCGTTTTGTCGATCAAAATCTGTGATCGGCCGATCGTAGGTCAGGGCCAGTCGCGTCGTAAAAACGACGAAAAAAAAAGAAAAAAAAAGAAAAAACGAGGAAAAAACAACAACGAACATAATCCGATAAATGTCACACTTCACACAGAACGATAGCGCGCGACAGTCATGTATTTTGCCAGCGGTTCTCCATTTTTTTTCTCCTCAAAACTCGCTCGGCTCGTCACTCACGACCTCGATGCCGCCTGACCGAGCAGAATAAAAGCGATCCGGAGTTCGTTTACATCGGGGGAGGGTTGCTGCTGCGATCGCGTGAGACTGCAGTTCTTACAGATGGTTGAAACCCGCGGCGAGAGCCGCACTCTCGCCGCACATTTTAGCGCGATCGTACATGTGCAATGTTTTTTTTCATCTCGCGGTGACATTGAATGCAACGCGCACAGATCGAACGTTCGGAGACATAAGAGAAGGGATTTAAATAAAAAGTAATAGATAATGTTTTTTAAACAAACATAATAAAATAAAAAGTTATATCCGAAGCGAATTATGCAAATCTGAGCTTCAATTGTTGTTAAATAAAATGACGTAGACTCTGTGCGAGTTGTTAAAAAAAAAAAATTCGCGATTGTCTCTTTATTTGTTTCTCTCTCAATTTTTTTTCACAATTCTCGTCTATTCGGGCTGACAAAGTGACCAAAAAACTCGCATCGTCGTTCCGCGATGTTTGAAACTCGTTTTTTTTTTTTTTTTGCACGCTCGTTTCTCGTCGCGTTAATAAATGTTTCATCGTAAGACGAACTCGATTGCGCGGCGCGTCACTGTCATATTATATCGGTTAGCCTATTTATATTTAAAGTCGTGACGCGCGACAATACGAACAAAATACAAAGCGTCGCGCGACGACGAACACACACGCTCGCGACGAGCTGCTCTGTTGCAAAGTGTGCGACGAACTCGAAACTCAATTGCGAATAGCGTCGCTTGTACATTTGTGCGTTGGAAAAGGAGGGAGCACTTATTAAACACTCGAACAAATATTACAGAGTAGTATTTCTACCGCCAGCTTCTGTGTGTAGTGCATTGTATCATTTGAAACCATTTGTTGTTGGTTGTTGGAAACCAAATTTGCTGCTGCTGCTGCTGCTCGTTCTCTTTTTCTTTCAGGAAAAAAGAAAAATAATAATAAGCGCGCGAAACTGAAATTTTCTGTCTTTAATGAGTAATTCCGCGCCTTCGACGACGATAATCCCGCATTTGCAAAGCGACTCGAGCGCGGTGTTACACGCGGGGTGGAGGAAGGAGAGGGAGGGAGTGCATTTTCTCAGAAAGCATTCTCACAGCTGAGAGATAATATTCCATATCTCTCATCTCTCCATTCACACCGTTGAGGAATAGAATATCAAGAGTCACGTTCTTTACAAGTAGATTCGCACCGAAAAACGAGAAAGAGGATGTCGCATAAAAGAAATGTATATGCAAAACTTAGTTTGAATTTTCTCCAATTTTATTTGTCTCAAGCTTCAAGTATAAAAGATCTAGAGTATCTTTTTTTTTCTCTCTCTCTCTCTCTCTCTCTTTCTATCTAAAGCATTTGTCTGTGAAAAAGCAATGCGCATTGTGAGTGTCGGAAGTCTTTTTAATTTTGAGAAGGGAGAGGAGAGACGTCGGGGATAAATCGGGCTGTGAGCGCTCCCGATTGCGCTCCCGGTCCGAATCACGGACCGGGACTTTTACGACGATTACGAGAGATCATGATGATAACGAGACTCGCGTGATCGACCGATCAGATTACACCTCCGAAAACAACGCACGCGGGCAACAAGTAACCAAGTGATGGCCTCACCTCGCGCGCCCTCCGTCCGGAGGACAGGGTCGAAGTAGGCCACCGGAACTCTCTCCGAAACTTCAGACCCTAGTGGTAGTTCCCCGCGTGGCGGACGCACGAACGCGAGTTCTTGCTTCCATCTTCCGTGCACGTGTTGTCGGCGTTAAGTTTCCCGATCGGCATATGCACGCGACGGTGGCTATCACCCCCGCGGCGCGATGACCACCAGTCGTGGCCGCTGTTACGTGTACATCGAATGGGATTCGGATTCGGACAAAAAACCGGATTCGGCACTCGGAGAGTCCACAAGAAAGAGCTTTTTTGCAATTACCGAAGATCGAGAGACACGCGATTTAACCCTTTCAAATGTTCTCGGGCAATCCCCGCAGCATGATCGTTCCGAATATTCACCGTCGCAGAATCACCTCGCTCGCAATTACACTCGGCAAATCCGACCCGATCGTCTCGGACGATAATCTGCATACAGAGGTGGCGGTGCGACCCGATCGTCCCTGACGATAAGACGCGGCTCCCGCGAAATCCGAGGTGGAAGATGTCCTTGACGATTAGGATCACCGTGGACACTCTCGACGTGGACACAAATTCACCGAGACATCTTTAACTGCGTCGTCGTATCTCAACGATCGGCATTATTTGCGTCGTTCGACCGTCTGCAACACTGGTGTCATTCGTTTTTTCTCAGTCGTTCGTTTTTTTTTCTTGACGATTCTCGAAAAAGCACGATGATATTTGGAATAATTGAAGCAAGTTCGACGAAAGGGAGCACGAGCGAGAGTCACGTGCGACCGGCGGTCCTCAAGACGGAGATCTCGCGAAGCGTCGCCGATCTCCGCGCGATCGGCGTGTCCGCCGACATCGCTTCTTTCGGTTCTCTCGTACGTGTGTGTCACTTCCTCTCGCCGTCGTTCGCGGCCGCGCTCTTTCAAGGCGAATCGCCCGACGAACACGCGGCGAGGATTTAAGTGAGCGCCGGTGAGCGCCGCGACGCCGTTCACCGTCGTCAACCCCGTTCCGTCGACGCACGCGTGCGCACCAGGTGTGTTCGGAACTCCTCAGCGCGTTGGGGGTGGAGAATCGTTTTTCATGGAGTCATTATCAATTCACCTACTTTCTCTCATAATCATAAGCGACTCGAGGCGCCGCTAAAGCATCTCGATCAGAGCGACGAGAGCCGTTCGATCGCGGGAGACACGAGCCGCGCGCTCCGTACAATTCGTCAATCGAATTACATTCGCGCACAAACGCCGAACGAGAACGCGCGCGAACGGCTTCGAAGAAGACATCGGATTTGGTTTAATTTTTTATTTTTTTTTTAATTATCTCGAGAACGCGCGCGTACTTTTGCGCGCATCCGGTGTCATTAAATATCTGATTATCCGGGATTACCTATTATGCCGACGTTCGATGTACGTTCGAGTACGTCGTATTTCAAGCGCGATCCATCAGCAATATTATAATTGCGCAAATTCTTCTCGTACTAACAGTTCGATTATAATTTTTTTTTTTCGGAAATCTCTATCGTAGATTAAAAAATATCGCGAATAAAACAACGCGAGATGGCACATAGACAGCAATATAAACAAAAAAACGGACTGACATTTATTTTTTTTTCCCCGAAACTACGGGGAAAAAAAACGATTCGCCAGGACAGTAAGAAGATTATATAGTCACTACATGGCCGGCAGGAAACATTTGCTAAGCCTGTTGAGATTTTTGTTTCGCCAACGTTTTATTGATGACGAACAAAACATTCAGTAGATTTTTCTTCTCCGTGTGACGTCAATACTGTTTTTTTTTTTTTTTTTGCGTACGGAGTGGAATATGCACACGATTAATTTTACACGTTTATCACGTGACGAAACAAAATTTTCCTGTCTTCAAATCCGAGAGATCACACGTGCCTTTCGTTAATAATAACTTTGTTCGAGCAAGGCGTGAAGTTTTCCTATGACGGCGACGGATATTGTTCGCATCGCGCGGCAAATGTGGGGAATCATCGCGCGCATACAACTATTTGCAACAGCAATTCGTAAGTTTCGTTGCCGGACTATTATCAACTTATAATACAAGTTTCTTTATTAAAACAGGCGCAATAACGGCGCAAATAGTCTCTTCTCCGAATCGCCGCCGCGCGGCAAACTTCATATATTCCTCAACGCGACTCCACCGCGTCTTCTCTCTCTCTTTCTCTCTCTCTCTCTCTCTCTCGTTTGAATTATGCGGCGTATCGGCTGCCTGCTAATCCGTTGACACTTCGGAGTTCGTCAAAGGCAAGTTTGTGTCGTGAAACTTCTGTTACAGATGAGCGGCGCGGAACTTCAACTTCGTAAATACAGAAGCGGAAGAACATCTGTGGGTTGAGAAGAGGAGGGAGGAAGGGAGGAAAGTGAAACTATAGCGATTAGATAAAGCAATTGAAAATCATCGTTAAAACAGAAGAATCATAATTTAATTTACTTTGGTTATTACTCGATTGATTGCGTTGCTCGAATTGTCGTTCGAGCGTTTAAACGCGTCTCACTTGTAAATTTCGCGCGACATTGTCGTAATTAATTGTTTTCCGTGTTGAACGGAACAAAAACGCGGCCGCGTTTCGTCTGAAAAAACGAAAAGCAATCTGCAAAAGAGATACGTATATATTTTCTAAACACGTAGAGGAGTCTAGTTCGCGCGCCCGTGTGGAGGAGTCTTCGTTCGCGCATCGATCCGGTTGACAAGCGGCTCTGGAAAATGCGTTTCACGTATCCGATGCAGTCGCAGCAACCGTACCTGACAGCAGTCGCCGCACACAAAGCATCAGCTACCGTGTCCTTTCCTTCGCTTTGACGTGCGACACAGGCCTTAGCCCAAAATTAACCCCATTACGCGAAGTAATGAGTGGAATATCGCGATGTCATGAACATCAAAAGACTAATTGAGACGAGACACAAGCCCGAATACTATTCTTGCGTTATTCGCTTGTTCGGAGCTTTATAATTTTTTTTTTTTTTTTTCTTATCTCTTTCTTCGCAAAGAACATCCGAGATGAAATAAATACGAACAAAAGCGCTCAAAGAGGCCAACGCTATGCGATTCAACTAATTTTTAATTTGATGTCTTCCACAGAACAATTTAATAATCAACATATATCTTTGATTTGACAATTTATTAAATCTTAAAAAATAACAAATACACACGCGCATCAGAAAATAAGGACATTTACACAACGCATGCGCGTATCGTCGCAAAAGTGTCGAAAGTTACTCTCTCATGCATTATCGAAAACGTTGATCGCGGCCACCGAGCCGAGGAGGTTGTCCTTGGGTGGCAATGACTGCACGAACAATAATGCGCCTGCATTAAGGCACGGTACGTTCCTATTCGACCTGAAACGAGAAAGCACTCTGCAGAAGCAGTTGTTCGTGACGTCACACCGCACTGTGTGTACTCCATATACTTTCCGTGCAACGAAGGAGTTAATTTTGGACCATAGTACTCAATCGCGCGCAATCTCCATCGATGCTGAACGCTTTTCGTGAGACACACGGGTGTGTCTCTGTGGGGACAGGGCAGCCACATGTATACACATGCACTTTAATGAGCAAAATAGCACGAGCGGTATAAAGAAGCCTTAATGTCATTAACGTCTCGGAGCATTTTGCCAATAAAAGAACTGTTTCCACACCCGTGGAAATTTTCACAATGCGAAAAAATTTGATCAAGTCAAAAACCTGATCAATTCTACAATATTTGTTAAATTGTTGAACGTTAAATAAAATTGATATCTTCGCACGAGCTAATAATTTGGATAATATAAAAACGCCTTCGAGGCAGACGAGGCTTTAAAACAAAAACCTAATAATTGAAATAGTCGAAAAAAATATATTAAAAAATTATTGTTAATTCTAAATATATTCTATTAAGTACATATTTATATACAATATATTTATTTATATTTTTATTATTTCTAAACATATTTCAAATAATAAAATATATTCTAAATATGTAAAAGACAAAAATATATGTTTATATTTTCATTATTTCTAAATATGTTTCTCAAAATAATATTTGGCGAGAAAACTTGGGATCGCAGGCATTCGTATTCACGAGAATTCACGTGGAAGCAGCATGAGAGAGATTCGGCTTCTTTATAACGAATACTATGTAATTTTTAATCGGCGGTGTCTAGCGCGCGGGAGTAAAGGCGCCCGTCGTGAGTGCGTGCTTGAATGGAGGTAATATCAGAGTGAATTTTCGGTGAGATCCGTCGGTTTGAAGAGGACAGGTAAAAGAGCCCCCAGTCTCCAGAATGACGTCGCAACGGAATGAACGGCCACGACGAGGACGGCGGTCGCACTCGATAAAAAGAGGAAAGAGGAAGGAAGAGGGAGCGAGCTCTCATCATTCTCCGCTAATATTTACTCCGCGCGGGCACAAAAACCACCCCTGGTCATCTAAAGAGCGATCCCTCTACTCACTCTCTCTTCTCACTCCTCTTCCCGTTCTCTATCTCTTTCTCTCTTTCTCTCTTTCTCTCTAGGGAGCACTGATAAAGATATACCGGAAGTCGCACGACCGCGCTTAACAACATTGGCGATATTCCGTGACTTGAGCGATCGTGACTCGCAAAAATCAACGTCGAAAACTCGGTGTTCTTAATAAGAACAAAGAACACGACGACGTTGTTATTTATTACGTTTTGGAAATTTAATGCAAAATGCGTGACACGCGTGCCGCGACACACAAACGCACGCACGCACGCACGCACGCACTCGTGTGTTTGAAAATTCGATTAAAAATGTGAATTACACGTGCGAAACAATTTTTTGTTTTTTGTGGTTTTAACGCGAGCGAAAGAATGTTTTATTTTACAACAAAATGTACATCTTCGAGAGATGTTGAAACAGTATTGAAATTTTTCGAGAAGTTGTACAACAAATACGTTAGAATTCAATTTATCAGCGACGACGTATCCTCGCGTTCGATATCGTACGCTTTTCAGTGCACAAGTTAGATTTTCCACGAGCATATATATTCGGACTCGATGCATCTTATCTAAAGGAATCATACGGTATGATCATACGCGGGTATTGAAAGCAATGGTTTTAGGTCAACTGGATTTATTCTCTCTCTTTGTTTTTTTTTTTTGTTTTTTTTGTACTATATTAAAATAATAAAATATCAAATGAGAATTCTTGTAGTGAAATATTTTCGAAATCGACAACCGTGGCTTTAAGACTTTAAAACAATTGTGTATACGTGCAGAGTACAAACAACGTTTCCTTTACTTTATGAAGAAAGCTTATAACAGTATTTAAAAGTAGCTTCTATAACAAACGTCGTTGTGGCGAGACACAAACTTAATTACTACGCTAATAAATTTGCTCGAGATAATATGATATCGCGATACGGCGCGCAAATCAATTTGGAATCGAACGTCAATTTTTCTTCTTTCTCTTCTCTCAACAGTATTTTATAAAATTAGGTAACAATATTTTTTTTTTCACCACAAGTTCTGTATATTTTCTCATTTGTAAATTGTTATTTACTTTCTCATGTGCCATGTTTTTTTTTAAATATCTAATCTCACGTGCATTGTCCTCACTTCTGTCGGTTCAAACAATTTGTTTACACAAGAAATAATATATTTTTTTCAGAACAGATTCTCCGAGGTGTAATGTCAAAAATGACCGTTTAACTAACACTATAATCGCTTATCTCGTCGTACAGATTATCCTAAAGCAAAAGATTGTTCAACAACGTCGACTTTGGTTTGCCCGTGACGTGAATCAGCAGATAGAATAAGGTAGATAAAGTCAACACGTCGGTCGATTCACTTGGTGAATTCACGCGCATTCACGCACGATATAACGCAAATATAGATATACGCGAATAAACGCAGCAGACAACGTCGGCACGTCTGAAGAAGCGAGGTCGAGGCTTTCAAACGGCCATGTAATCGAATTACCCGAGCTTCCGTCATCGATGTTGCCGGATAGGCGGGGCGGGATGGCAGGAGGCAGTTTGCAAAAGCTTTGCTCCCTCGGAGCAAAACTCCGCCTTCGTCTACCTGACTGAATTAGGCTTCGGTCCCCGGGTAAATGCTCGACTTTTTATTCCGTCGTTTCCTTTTTCGCCCGAGCACAAACGACCGTCGTCGTTCTCCGCCCGAGATCTACCGAGTCTATTTATTCGATTTTGTTCACGGGGGACGAGACTCGGAAGAGGAAGCTTCGCGCGCGAGTATAAATCTGAATCGCAAGTCGAGCAATTCACGACGTGGTCGTGAGAACTTTGGAACGCGTCGTGAAAATTCCGCGACGCTTTTTTTTTTCGCGCCGGATACATACGCGTGAGAGATCACGGTGTGAGAATTCACGTTACGGGTTCCGATGCTGATCGATCGATCGTTCGTTCGCTCGTTCGCTCGTTTGATTGGTAGATTTTTAGAAACAAACGAATTGTTACTTTGTTACCGACGCAATTTTGAATTGGAAGTCGGAAACGATCAAGCGAACGTAATTCCATTTGAACCGGCACATGTTTACACTTCTCCCGCGCGTGAACAACACGCGCGTACACATATTCCGCAAAACGAGAAGCGGAAATGAAAGTGGCACGGGAAATATCACTGTTTGTCTTTTGATTTTTTTTAAAGGAACAATTGAATTTATTTCGAATCGAAGTATTCGTTTTTTTTTTTTTTTTTGTACACACGGAAGGCAATAGTTATTGCGCGTGCGGCGTGTTGCGCGTCGATCGAGTGATCAGAAATCATCGGATGGAAAGCGCATCTGTGAAGAGAAAATTCGTACTTGAGTGTTTTTTTTGCATTTTCCATCAATTTTCATTTATTTGACTCGGAGTATCATTGAACAAAGTGAGATCTAATGAGAAAAAATTATTTTGCAGGAAAAAAGCATCTAAGATAATGTGCCCCGCAACGTAAGATATTTGTTAGTTCCGTATATTTTAATAAAACGTTAATAAAAATATCGATTTGTTCGATTTAATCGAAAGAGAGAGAGAGAGAGAGAGAGAGAGAGAGAGAGAGAGAGAAAGATAGATAGATAGATAGATAACGATAATGCTGATGATTCCTATCGGAAAACTATCTCGATATTATTGCGATGATAAAAGAAAACAACACAATCTAAGGAAGATATTTAAGAAGATTAACAATAAATGTGCGGAGGAATGCAGAGAAATGCAACGTCACGTGTGTTTTAGCATACTTACATTTAAGTAAAGAAATTTAATCCGCAAAAAAATCATTTGGGCAATTCTTATTTAATTTGCGCTAATTATCAGAGATAACAAAATACGCAGAACGTGGAAACTGGTGGTGCAAACGGAGATCAGATTTTGCCTCTGGTCTCTCTCGCGAAAGCTACATACACCGAGTCTTCTGCCAGATCGAATTTTTCTTCGTAAGATATCCGATGAACAACAATGAAATGTACTATGAAATAAAACCTCGAGTTTTTTATCAGCAAAACTTCGGCAGATATCGTGTGTTCGGGTGATTATTTAGACACTCGTAAAGAATGTTTTCTCTTTATCGCGTGTTTACGGAATTTTATTTATAAGAAATTATCTGTGAAAGTTAAAAACAAGTATTTTACGATATTGTTTCACTGAATGTTCATTTAAAGAGGCAAAACATTTGAATTCTGTGGAGAATTCTGTGAAGAACGAAAACAAAAAAAAACAGAATTATGCTTCACTTCCCATCGACGCAACTTCGAATCATCTTTCATTCTCAAAAAAAACACAGACTTGCGAGGGAAAAAAATATCGTAACGGAAATCCGCCGTTTTTTTTCTTTTATCCGGTACATGAAGAGATCGGAATGAACCGCACGAACTTTCTCAGGGATCGTTTCTCAATGTGGCGCCGCTTTCGCAGGATTGTCACGAGGTATTCACCAAGGAAGCACTGGAACTTTAAGCTTGCCATCGCGTATAATGGCGTTCGAGCTTCTTCATTATGCAAGCCAATCATGACACCAACTTCCTACAAGTCGTCCGCCGTGTTAGCTTTTCAATTATACATATAGCACTCCATTCGGCGCGGAAGGTCTATAGCTCATATTCTTGCTACACTCGTGGTCGGGAGGTGATTCCATTGTAGTTTTCCCGGTGAAAAAGATCGGTGTGTGTGAGTTCTTAAGCGCTTCTCTCTCTCTCTCTCTCTTTCTCTGAAAACAAGAGAGTAAAAAGTGAATAAAGTCGCGATCAAAAGTGTGGTAAAAATTGTAACGATTAAATCGCCGACTCTAATACCGGATCGTATTAAACATGATGTACGTAAGATCGTTTACTTTAGACTATAATGGCGAGTAAAACTTTCTTAGCGCTCTCGTTGCTCTTAGTCCAATGTAGAAAAGTTTGTTTTCGAAATTAATGATTATTTGAGAAATTAATGCGGAAAAGTTTCTTCAAAATTTATGATTGTTTAAGAAATTAATTGCTAATTGCGGTCTTGGCAAAATGTTTTTTACATAGAATTTAAATAACTTTTCCGCGCAAACTTTTTTACTTTAGTAGCGTACAACATTTTTATTAAATTAGTATTTCTTGTGTAAATTGAACGAAAAGAGAGCAATTAACGATCACAGTGTAAAATGAGAAGATATTCATCTAGACAGACTAATAATTGCGCTCGAGATATAAATCTCTCGCGATTATATTCTATTATATGTGTTATACTTATCGCGTTTTTTTTTATCGTAAAAGGAAAACAACGTCTCATTTGAAGGAGAAAATAACTCGTGATTGATTTAACAAAGGGTGTATCGCGCGGCCTCATTCAATTACATTGACTCTTTGCGTGGTCGCGGTGTTGTATCGAATTCATCAACATTGTTTGCGATGATGCGCGAGTCGATTTCGTTGCGCGCAGCGAAAAGCGAAGGACGAGCACGCGAGTTATGTAACTCAATATTTTTAGAACAAAACAACATCGTCGTAAAACACGTCTAAGAGCAAATTATCGATTAATTACCCAATAATTATTGTTGAGTAATTATAACTTTTCAATCATTCAATTAGTACGTCGCGTCGCGCGGCTGGGTTCAGGCTGGGACGACAAATTTTGCTGACACAAAATGTCATGTTCGTCCCAAGACGGTTATTTTTCTTTACACGCGATTGAGATATACGCGCGTGGGCGTTGAGTTCTTTTCCCCTCGATATCAATTCTTTTTAATCAGTTTCGTTGATAGGAAAAAGCCGCAGCGATACCTCGCCCATATTTTTTCTTACATCACAACTTTCCTGGTATAAATAAGTTACAAAGTCTACGCACACGTAGACCTAGACGATCAAACTTAGAGTTACAGCTTAGGCTGCCAATATCAAGGTGTATAGAACGTGGGTAAACCTCGACGGTAGCCTGGAGGCAAGACATGTAGCCTACGGCAATTACATGCAAATCTCAGCAAGTTGTGTCTAAAACCTCAACACTGTCACCAAGCAGCAGTTACCGTCCCGGTCAAACAAGGAATGATGCGAGTAATACATCGACCGATCAAATCAGCGATTAAAGCGCTAACGATTCTAACGTTGAAGAAAACTCAATCATGTGTGTTCGCGGATTAACTCGCGGATTATTAGAAAAAAACTGAGCAAGGAATAGAAATGCTCTTTGCAATAATATAGCAACAATATCCGAGATATTGTTTTTTCGTGACACAATTTCACAGACCAAATTATTTCATTCGTTCGATATATAATCGCGCGTGTCTATATGTCGATATCTTCCGATAATATTTTTCCTTTCTATTTTAATGTACACTTATCTCTATCTCAATTGTGACGGACACGTCAAGAGCTATCACATTTTCAGAAAAGCATAATTTTCTCTCGGCGTTCGACAATTGATCATCTTTTTCCTTTTGTCATTATTATTATTGACAGTTTTATTTTATTTCTATTTTTTATCTTTATTCTTTTTTCTCTTTATTTTTCACAATTAGTATTCGCTTATTCATTTACATACAAATACTCGCATTTCATATTTCCCTTTTTTTTTGTTTATTATTTTTGTTTTTAACAACGTTCTTTTATTTATCTTACGCTTGAGGCAAGTTTTTCAAAGCGTCCAATAAATAAAACGATATCTCTGTCTTTCTCCGGTTTATGCAAGTTTTAAACAAATGCCTGGAGAAAGCGCGCGCGGGTTGCTTGCTTTTGCATACGCGAAAATAAATCTAGTCTATCGTTTATTTCTCGCGATAAGACACTCTCTTATCTGTCGCCGAGTATGATGAAAAAAATATTATCTTCGAAAGATCGTCAAATATGAAAATATTATCTTCTTAAACGTCTGATTGAGAGATCGATATATATCTGTGTGATTCGAGCGACAAATAATAATACAGCGGCTACGCAGTTATTATCACGAAATACACACAGTCTTAACTCGGTGATACAGAGCGCCGAGCGCGTTGCGTCACATAACCGGTTTTCTGGTGAAATGTAGTTTTCGGTCTTCGCACACATTTTAATTAAATTGCTGAAAGTAATAGTTTTTTTTTTTTTTGTTTCGTGCGTCGCGATGACATCACCGAGATCTGAACTCGCGTAGCTCGCGCGTGCGCGTACGTTCGCAGACTGTGTCTGCGTGCGTTTAACATTTGTCATCTTATTATTATCTCATTACACGTAACGCGAGTAGAGATACGCGAACACACCATAATACATCGATCGAAATTTCGCTGAATATCTGCGCACACATCGCGATGGCTTATCGCTTCCTGCTCGCGTTGTATTTACTAATTAGTATCGTCTCTTTAAATCGGGCGTTGCGTAACGTCGATAGCGATGAAAAATTTCCGGGACCGATTTTCGCGCGTTACCGACTGCCAAAACAAATCGTTCCCATGTTCTACGATCTATCGATCTACACACGTCCGATCGAGGCGGATTACGACGGACGCGTACGAATCGTCCTGCGGGTGCTCGAAAAAATAGATTTTGTTGTGTTGCACGCGTACGCGCTAGTCGTAAACAGCGCGTCGCTGTCGGACAAATCCGGACGGTCGTTTCCGATCTCGCGATACATCTACGAGGAATACAATCAAATGCTCACAATTAAATTGGAGCGCGCGCTGGAACCGGGGGAGTACTCGTTGAAAGTAGATTTCAAAGGACGTATTGCGGACGACGTCTTCGGCTTTTACGCGAGTTTTTACGAAGTTGACGGAAAACTCAGGTAAACAAAAATCTCGTTTCGAAACAAGAAAAAGTCACGCCGTTTCGTAATTCTGCGTAATTTTTCTCTCTGTTATTTATTTTCTCTCTGATCTTTAATTAGTTGTCGACAGAAAAAAAGCAAAAAATATCTCAGCGGCACAGTTTCTCTATTAGATTCGCAATGTTTTTTTTTTTTTTTTTTTTTATAATAAATACGATCTGTTGGATGTAGACGAATCGGCGTAACGCAATTCTCGCCCATTTACGCGCGCCGCGCGTTCCCCTGCATGGACGAGCCGTATCTGAAGGCAGAATTCCGAGTTCGAATTGGTCATCACACGGATCAAATAGCGACGAGTAACACTCCGGTGGAATCTATAGTGAAGTTAGTTCACAATTGTGGTAGAAAAATTATTTTCCGTTTAATTTATTTGTCTGTGAACGTCCGTCAAGTGTCGAATCAAATTTTATGCTGAAAGATATGGGAAAGAGAGAGAGAAAAGAAAAATAAAAGAATATATAAACAATTTTGTCACCGATTCTTATAGAAACGGCACTTATTGCGTGACCACATTTCGCCGCACGCCGCGAATGCCCACGTATCTGGTGGGATGGGCGGTGCACAACTTCGTTCCGGAGCAATCGAGAATTTCGGAGATCTTCAAAATGTGGACGAGAGACTCGATGAAGTTTCGCGGATCGACGGCCTTGAACCGCGGTCAAGCGGTTTATTCGGCGTTGCAGACGTGGCTGTCGGTTAGAAGCCCGCTCGAGAAGATCGATCAGTTCGCAATACCGGATTTCAATTTTAACGCGATGGAGAATTGGGGTCTAATCACTTACAGAGAATCGGTGGTGTTGCACGAGAACGAGACCACCCCCACGAGAGTGATTCTGAACGGATTAATCACGATGGCCCACGAATACGCTCACAGTTGGTTCGGAAATCTGGTGACTCCCGCGTTCTGGGACGTCGTCTGGCTGAAAGAGGGCTTCGCCTCGTATTTTCAGTACTTGGGTGTCTCGTTGGCGATGCCGGATTTGAAGATGATGAATGTGTTCGTGATCGATTGCCTGCAGCCGGCGCTGCTCGCTGATTCCGACAATCACACGCGCGTATTGAACGGTCGGGATGTCGGCAGTCTCAACAGCATCGTGGCTACTCTAGATTTTGTTTCTTACAAAAAAGGTACTTTCTAGAAGAGAACATTGTTATCATAGAAAAACAAAACGCGCGTATATACATTTCTCCTCGTACAAATTTCACACAAATTTATTTTAAAAATATATCAAACATATACCTCGTGTAATGAAGATTTTAATGCGCGCGTGTTGAAAGCGATCGTTGAACAAGGAAAACTCGAAATATCCTTAAAACACTCTTGGCTCACATGTTTAACGAACGGTTTCTGTACTCGATCACTCGAGTAGTTTAGTTTTACGAGTGCCGTGTCATCTGTCTCCTACCCAACCTGTTGATCGTATCGTATTACGTGCAATAATATATCACGAGATAGATAATGATACTTGCGATCATGCGATAAAAAAGTACAATCCATTCTCGCAAATGGACACGTATTCAAATCACGAAAAAAAATTAATTATTGAAATTGATCTCAAATCGCGTTCCATCAGACTTTGATCATTCTTATTTTCGCACTTCAACAAATTTCTTGCGAATTGTTTGTGTGTTTCGATTATCAGTCTTCGCTGTATCTTTAAAACAGAAAATTGATATGAAGTGATTTTTTGTTCTATAAGTAAAATAATAAAAATACTGTTGAGAATATTTTTTTTTATTTACATTAGCATGTAATTTGGAAAGAGATTTTCCGTTCTTTTACGTTTCTGACAATTTTCTCCATCAAATATTTAATAGCCGAAAGCTTTAATTGTTTCAGGTGCATCCGTAATTCGTATGGTCAGTCATGTCGTTGGAAGCGCAGCGTTTCGATCAGGATTGCAAAGTTATTTGCGTGAGAAGTAAGCGACTATTTTCGCATATCTTTATAAATAAATTTTTTACGTGACAATCTAAAAAATAAATTACCAAATTGCAAGGATAATTATTAACGGAATAGTTTTCTTTTTATCAGCTTGTTACTGTTTTTATCATAAGAAGCTTCGTTTTGTCGTTAGATCGTACGAAGCAGCCACTCCGTTCGACTTGTATCGGCATCTGCAGATCGCGTTAGACAGATCAGGAATGCAATTGCCCGAGAACGCACTAATAAAAGACGTCATAGAATCCTGGGCGAATCAACCAGGCTATCCCGTAGTGACGATAACGCGAAATTACACGACAAAACTTCTTGTCGCCTCGCAAGAACGATTTTATTTGAACCGTCAATCGTCGCAAGCAGATTCTGAGAAATCCGGTTGGTGGGTACCGCTGACTTTTGTCACCGAAGAATCCCCGTTTTTCGATGAAGTTGATACGACGGCGTGGCTGAAGCCGCGAACCGAGAGCACGACGATTGGTTACTTCGAACCGAAGTCCTGGGTGATCTTCAACGTTCAGCAAGTTGGATATTACAGAGTCAATTACGACGAGACGAATTGGAAGATGCTCATCAGCTATTTGAGATCGAAAGACTTGGACAAGATACACGTGACAAACCGCGCCGCTCTTATAGATGACGCTTTTAACTTGGCCAGAGCCGGTTATGTAGATTATTCGATTCCGTTCGACGTTGCGAAGTATCTCGTCCGCGAGACAAATTACGAACCGTGGGTCGCCGCGATGAACAACTTCAATTTTCTCAATCGTATCCTCGCGGTCTCGCCGCGAGTGCAATGTCTTCTTCAGGTAAGAGATTTATCTTTTTCACATCATTATTCCCGCAATTAATTGACTTTAGAATTGCGTTGTTTGAAAACCAACTACTTGCGGAACTTCTGCTTTTAATAAGTTCAATTCACATTGCAGAATTACGTGAGTCGTGTGCTCGAACCAATATACGATCTTCTGAGTTTTACCGAAGATCCCGCTGACAATTCGACAACGAAATTGCATCGCGAGCTAATTTTATCAACCGCGTGCTTGGTCAACGACTCCCGCTGCGTGAGAACATCAAGAATTTTATTCAAGTCGTGGATTACCGCGTCCGAGAAAAGGTTTGTCGATTATCGTATAACAACAATCTTGTATATTTTAATTTATTTATAATATTAACTCTCGTTTGTTTTCCCACACATTGACAATAAATTTTAACTGATCTGATATTGCTCGAATTGTAGCGTGACTCATATAAACTGTGTTACACAGCTCAGGTTTTTAACAATATGACTTGCGAGTTTATCTTCGTAAAAAGGATTTTTTTTTCAGAGAATAATTTATCGATATAAAATATATAAACAAATATTTGTCTTCATTATATCTTATATACGACGTAAAGATATGTTATTACAATACATATGATACCACAATTGCAATATACAATTATAACAATAATAACTTTATATATAATAACAATAATAAGTAATTACAGCATATTATGATAATAATTTTACAATATATTACAATGATAACTTTATATACATGTTTATAAAATATAAATATATGTATATATATATATGTTTATATATGTATGTTTTTTATACAGTATACCGGCAAATCTAAGAAGTTTCGTATACTGCGTGGGTATTCGCGAGGGTGACGATAATGACTGGCGCGCGCTTTGGAACAGATTTCTACGCGCCGACTTACACACGGAGCAGGAGCTCTTGCTGAATGCGTTCGGGTGTACTAAAAGTCCACGTTTGATTGACAAGTGAGTTTCCGAGAATCAGATTAATACGCGCAGATAAGCGCGCGTAAGATCAGATACTAAATTTAGCAACTTTCTAGATATCTCGATGCGACCTTAATTAACGGAATAAAACTTCGCAAACAATACAGGATGACAGCGATCAACGCTGTTCTGAACGGCAATTTCGAAAACGTGAATTCTGTCGTCGATTATATCCGCAACAAGTTGCACACAATTCGCACGGTGTAAGTGCGCGTTTGCTTTTTAACATAACATTTTCGCACAAAAATCTCACGCCAGTTTTCGCTTTTACAGAAGAGGAGAGGATTTTGTTAAAAAAATTCTCACTGCTGTAGGCGATAAAATTACAACGGCGGGTCAATTGGACAAGGTATCTTGATATATTTAGACACATCGAGTCATTTGATTCGTGTGATATCGAACTCGTTACGCTTTTATATATATGTTTACGTGAAACTATAATGTTTCTGATCGCAGTTTCGGCTATTTGTCGACGAGAATATCGAAGAATTGGGATCGGCGTTGAACTCAGCGAGGAAAGCCATTGCCGTTGCCGCCGCAACCGTGGCATGGATCAATAAATACTTATCTGTGATTGAAAACGCACTATTCGGCAATTATTTATAATTATATGTGGAAATATTCAGATTAGTCTTATGTATAAACAATAAATACATACAAAAAAACAACCTTTAATATAAATTTTACTAAGTTCTTTTTTGAACCATAAAATGTACAGAGAGAATAAATAGAACAAATTGCAAGTATTTTAAACTATTATATTTGCGACGCACAATTCTCGTTCCTGGTATTTATACGAACAGCATATTTTCAGCACGCGCAGATAGCACAGAATTTTTTCAGAATTCAACCAACTAATCATAAAAAAAAGTTAGATGTGATAAATCACATCGCATCAAGTGCCAGATGCAAATTCAGAGCCAATTATGACTTATTCAACTTATTTGCGGAAGAATATAGGATTATGTACACGCGAATAGATAAAATCGATTGTGTGCGACAATATCAAAAGAGAAAACAGATAAGCAGAAAGACACTGTCACACGATTTGAAAGACGCTCACGTGTTTTTAGTTCGGTTGTAATTTAAACTGTCACAGTTTTTTTTTCTTTTAGTATCCATAAAATATATTTTCCTCTAATTGATTTTTTTTTTTTTTATTTAACCGTACGTTTGTGTCTGACACCACGTGAGATTTCCTTACAATGAAACAATTGACACTCAAGCATACGCAGGTTTTTGTCAAAGAACCGTCAGTTCTTCTATCAGTTTAATGAGAACGTGAGTTCCTGATGGAAGTTTTATTATTCGAAAGCAAAAATCATTATCGAACATTATTTGCAGAACTTGATAATGTTTTTCGATAGTAATCACCCGCGTGACGCGAAGAATTGTTACTTGAATTGATTACTCATGCGGAATTATCAGCGCGCACAATTATCGAACATTATCGAGTCTTTTCTTTGCTCGTTATCTTCCCTCTTATCTTTTTTTTATAATTTCGCGATTTTTACATAAAAATAATGAGGTTACCGTAAATGTTGCATAGATTTTTATTTGTTATCATTTCTTTAATCACTTGATCTTATCTGTGTTATACATGTATGTCCGCGACTATTTTTAACGTGTTCTTCTGTGAATTAATGATCAAATTCCTCTCGCGTATTCTTTTCAAATTTCGCACAGATCAAGATTTTTGTGTTTCCATTCAAGTTCAAATAATATCGCGGAAAAGAAGAAAGAAGGTGCGTTAAAGCGCGAAAGATTGTCGCAAAAAAAAAAAATGAAACATTCTGCGTATCTGAATCATAGCGTTCTGTCAATGATATACCAAGTAAATCAATCAGTTTTATCTCTCGCGCAAATATATTCCGTCGATAATGACAAGGACGTTCTTAATAAAACCTTTTACTGTACTATGTTACATTTTCAAAAGAGCTACACTTTAATTGATTCGCCGAAAGTTGTTTTTTGTTTTTTTTTTCATTGTGATAATTTACACATGTGTAAGTTTTTGTTTATAAAAGTGTCTTAATATTTGTTTCAGATTATGTTATATTTAGATTTAAAAAAATACATTCACTGCGAACGACATAAAAGACGTGTCAGTTAACTTCTGCAAATTTTTTTCTTCATTTTTAGTTACTTAAAGGATTACGTATCACGCGGCAGAATGATTGAGTACGCGCCGGCATTTTTAATAATGCGGGATTTTTATTTATTTTTTTTTTTATTTTTTTTATTCACGGAAAATCGATTTAGAATCTTCATAAAGCTCGCGACAAAACGTTGTTCAGCGTCTCGCTAAACCATTCGACTCGGTGCGGGAGAGATATCAGGTGATAAAAAAAAAAAAAAAAGAGATATCTCGGATCCGAGGCTGTCGTTGATTGGCTGGATAATAATCTGTTCGAGTTATCGCGTTATCGCGGCATTGTCGATGTCGAAACTTTCTGTCCGGGAAATTTTGCGAGTCTTGTCGCAACAGTCCACTTAGCGATCGCACTTCGAGGAGAATAATACACCTTCCGCAAAGCCCGGGAGGACACTCTCGCGATAAGATTAGAGAACCCGCGGCGATATAAGTTTTCACGATACGTTTCCTTCGTCTTATAAGGCGCGGGATTTTCGGTCGGACAGACTCTCGGTTCGCCTCTGCGGGTGCGAGGCATCGACCCCGTACGGATTATTCAATCAGGTACGTTGTTCAATCAATTGTATTAAAATCGCGGAAATTTGCGTGTTTGTTATGCAAGAGCAAATCTCCATACGGTGAAGAAGAATGTGAAGAATTTTTTTCATGTGCGTAGTGTGATTTTCGACTCATAGCGACCCATCGTGATTGTGCGCGAATTTTTATTCTTGTAGATTTATTTATCAGCATATTCACGTAACAAAATCGTCCAATATATCGCGAAGTACTTAATACAAATAATTAACGTTTTTTTCTCCCGTAACGCGAAAAACTCAATTCTATTCTGTTTTGTAAATTGTGTCCCATTCTCGTGAATATACTTTTCACGAACTAACGTAACATTTCTCTTATAAACCTGTTTTTTTTTCTTTTCTATTTTGCGATCAAATCAGAAAGTAAATTTACTTGTGCGCGAACGGGATGTTTTGCTGTGAAAACTTTAATTATGATTATTTTGATAATTTCGTAAATGTGTGTGGGCAAGTATCTTTTCTCAAGATCTCGCTTGAACGTGGAAGCAAATCGTCAGATGTGTCTTTTTACAGTATCTCTTAATCGCGTCTTAATTACAACAGGAATAAAAGATCGGTTCTCGCGCGTAAGAGAGTTCACAATTGCCAACAATGAGACGTCTACTGCTACTGGTGCTTGTTCTGGCGACTTGCTGGGCAGACAATCCCATTTTGGATCCCATTCTGAACGACGTACCTCCGCAACTCACTCAAGCCGTATCTGGCGATTACAGATTGCCAGAAGATATCAAGCCTCTTAAATACATCATCAAATTGACACCGACCTTCAAAGATACAGATAATTCAAGCTCTTTTCATTTCGAGGGTGAATCTTCGATCACTCTCGAAGTTCTAAAGGAAACAAACCAAATAGTATTCAATTCTAAAAATTTGGTTATAAAAGAAGTAAATCTGACACCAAAAAATGTATCTATTAAATCTGTCTCTCATAACGAAACAACTGAGCTCACAACGATTCTACTTAATCAAACGATAAATGCGAATACGACAGGCTTAAAACTTACTTTGACTTACAACGGAACGTTGAATGATAATTTACGCGGTTTCTACAGAAGTTCTTATAAGAAAGGGAACGAAACAAGGTAAGACAAGATAAATTTTTATTAATATTTCAATTTGTGAAACGTTTACAGTAAATATGTGTTCAAATACAAAAACTTCAAAGAAAAATGTATTAGTACAATTACGTTATTTCAAAACAAATCTTACATCGTTAATGTTCGAATATCTATTGCATTTAAAGAAGAGTTAAGTTGTTCGTTTAAACAAATTAAGAGAATTTCATCGTCTCGTTTATTTAAACACACATGTGCAAAGACTGGAACAATGTCAATTACTCTGACCGGCAAAATCGGAAGATCCGAGTTTTCTTATTGACTTGAAGCGACTGTTTTAATTTTAACAGCTACAAAAAAAACCTTTATTTCTACTCAGTACTCTGATCTATTTTCAGATGGCTCGCGACGACTCACTTCGAACCGACAAGCGCGAGACAAGCCTTTCCGTGCTGGGACGAGCCCGCAATAAAAGCAACATTCCAAATTAGTATCAAACGTCCAAGCAACACTTACCACGTGCTTTCGAATACTTTGATGATTAAAACCAATAAGACAGATGGATACGTGGAATTCGAGGAAACGCCGGAGATGTCCACGTACCTCGTGGCTTTTGTGGTTTCGGATTTCACTTCGAATCAAAACAAGGATAGAAATTTTAGCGTTTGGTCAAATCCTACCGTGAACAAAGAAAGTAGGATGTTTGCTCTTAAATATGGAGAAAAAACGCTTAAAAAATTATCAGATTTCACTAACTATCCCTACAACAATAATATGAAGAAGATGGACCAAATTGCGATTCCACAGTTTGCAGCTGGTGCTATGGAAAACTGGGGTCTCGTGACATACAGGTAAGATCGAGCCGATCAAGGTTCAAGGTTTTTCGGATCGTTATCTCATCGGTATAAAGTCCGCGACAGTTTTATCTCGAGTTCGCTGACTCATTTCTACTCGTAATCTATTCTCTGTGATTAAAACTGCTTGTAATATATGTTTATTACGATTACTTGTAATACCGATTTTTTTTACGATAAAATATAAAGAGTTTTTTATCGCGGCAAGATTCGTGCGAACAAACATGCGGGGACATTTCTTCGAGTTTGATTAAAAAATTAGAGAATCGTTTTCTCGAATGAAACCGCGTGACACTGTCGCCGGTGTGTACAAAAAAAAAAAAAAAAAAAAAAAATTGCTATATTATTTAAGGGAAAATGCGCTTCTTTACGACAAAGAAGTCGATACCACAGAAGCCAAACAGAGTGTGGCGACAGTAATAGCTCACGAATTCGCTCATCAGTGGTTCGGCAACTTGGTGACTTGCAAATGGTGGAATTCCATTTGGTTGAATGAAGGATTTGCGACCTTTTTCCAGTATTACATTCCCGACCTGATCGAGGAGAAAGAGGTACGAAATTGCCAGACGCTTTGACAGACAGTTATCACAACGCAACGAACTTTGCGTAAACAAAATCTATAGACGCAAAATTTCCGTAGACTCGTACATTTCGCAAATGTGTCGTAATTTTTTTTTTTAGATCTTTTTCTACACCTTCTTCGCAATTATATAATTTAATTTATATTTGCGACTAAAATATTAAAACTTCGCTTTTACGTACTGTAAAGTATTCAACACTGTGTGATTTGATTATTTCACTATGTTAGAAGTTTATTTTTTTTTTTTTTGACATCATTGTGAGAAATTGTAAAACGATATAACACAAATCTAACCTGGCGGTCGAAGTAATCGGTAATTTAATTGGCAGACTGGAGTCAAGGACAACTGGCGTCTTATGGAACAATTTGCCGTTAGAGCTTTGCAAGCATCCGCGTTTGTTGTCGATGCAAAAAAAGATACTCGCGCATTAACCGTAGACGAAAACACCATACAAACTCCTGAGCAAATCAGCAATCTGTTTGACGATATTGCTTACAGAAAAGGTATATAAAAAAAACACTTTTTTTACGAAACAATTCAAACAAGAGATCTGTTCATTCTACTTGTTTTTTTTGCAGGCGGCTGTATTCTTCGTATGATGCAACAATTCTTGACGGAAGAAGTCTTCAAGTTGGGACTTCAAGGGTATTTGAAAAAGTAAGTCGTGTTACAGTGTAATCGTGTATTTATATAATTGTTTAAAGACAGTTTTTACGCGAAACGAAGAGATCGACGAGGTGACTTACAAAAGTATCCGTAATTCCAGTTATAAGCATGAGTCTGTTCAACCTGATCAGCTTTTCGATGCCATGTACAAGGCACAAACAGACAACATAAAAAAACTATTGCCTGATAAAATCGAGTTCAAGGACGTCATGAATAATTGGGTTTACAAACCTGGATATCCTGTTGTCACCGTCACGAGAAATAAGACCAGTGTCAAGTTGACGCAGGAACGATTTTTCTTGGACTTCGCGCATTCGGACGATACAGCGTGGTACATACCCATTACCTACGTCACAAACAAATCATCTAACAAAAAGTTGTACTGGCTGAAGCCCAACGAATCTCTGGTACTGCCATTGAATGAATTTGAACCGAACAACAGCTGGATACTTTTCAATAAAGACCAAACGGGTATGTACATTCTTTTTATATTGTATATATTTGTTATATTATATTTCATATATTTATGTATCCTTTTTATTACATATAGTTTATTATTGTTATTGTTATCGCGTCGCGCGGTCGTTGTGATTGGCGGTGAAGCGTGTCGATTGATTTGATTCGCGAAAATAAAACGCGAGGCAAAAGAAAAATGTCGGAACGGAATTAAATAAATAATAAAACTATATTTTAGGATACTATCGCGTCAATTACGACGACGAAGGCTGGAAACATTTAACGAACTGTTTGAGCGACGTCAAATGTCATCAGAACATAAGCGCCGTCAGCCGAGCTCAGTTGATCGACGACGCGTCGAATCTCGCGCGCGCAGGACACACAAGCTACAACAATTCGCTATCGGTTACGGTTTATTTGTCCCATGAGACAGATTACATCCCGTGGTACGCGGCCGCCAGAACGTTCGATTATCTCAACGACTTGCTATGGGGCACCAACGTCTACGAGAAGTATCAGGTAAGCTAAGTAAACATTTTATTGTTGTTTACTCCTCTCGTGCAGCTTCGCTTCGCGCAAATCAAATGGACGAAATATCCGCATATCGGAAACGCGTCTTTGAATTTCAGGAGTACGTCTCTCAGAAAGTGCAGAACTTTGCAAAAAAACACGACTATAAAAACAGTACTGGCACGCACGTGGAAAAACTTGCCAAGGCGCTGGCGTTCAAACTGGCGTGCAAATATGGAAAGAAGGGCGACTCGTGCGTGAGCTATGCGGAAGAACAACTGGACAAATGGTTGGAACCGAAACCAAACGACACTAAAATGTAAGCCTCGTGAAATTGCAATTACGATTATCGGACCGAAGAGAAGTACTGAGTTACTGACAAAATTGACTCGACTGTGAAACGCGTGAAATGTATCGCGCGCGAATTAAAAGAAATCCGGATCCGTAAAACGCGATCCAGCGAATGACGCAAACATTTTTTTCGAAATTATTTCTACCATTTGCAAAAATCGAAATTCGTTCGTTTACCGCTCAGATACTTGCACTTGGTTTGTTAATATAATGCATATTTTACGCCTTTGATTTATAATAACTAGTGACAAGCGCTGGTTTTTGTAGATGGCAGGATTTGAAGAATGACATATTGTGCGTTGGATTGCGACACGCAAACTATCTGACATTGGCCAACGTTCTAGACAAGTACCTCAATAGTACAGGTGACGAAAAGAAAGCTATTTTGAATGGACTTGGTTGTAATATGAATAAGAGCATGGTAATCACTCTTCTCGAGATGAGTATCACCACAAAAGAAGAGAATGTTTTCGACGCGATGGCTTCAGTACATTCGAACAATCCCGGATCTTTTGATGTTCTCTTTGAATTCATTCAACGAAATATCACACAAATCAAAGAAAAGTAATGATTTTGTTTGTTATTTTTTTTTATTTTATTCATTACACGGAATTAACAAATAACATTCAATGGAAATCTTTCATAGGGACACGCCGGAAGGAACAGGTCTCGCCGGCACTCTAAATAAACTCGCCACCAAAGTCAGAAGTGACGAGCAATTAGCCAAGGTAAAGTGTTTGTTTTATTTTTCAGACTTTTATTTATTGTGTTTTTTTTTTTTTTTTTTTTTTAAATAAGAAAATTTTATTTTTGTTGCTTTTTTGAACAAAATAATACGTGATACACATTAGCTTAGACTCATCGTTTATCTCGTACACAACAGGAAACTTCATTGTGATAAGATAAACAGAACACAAAAATTTTTATTACAAAGTTTGTATCAGTGTCATTTTCAATCAACGTGTATCTGAGCATTGCACTCGTCGAACGTGTGTGTCGAAACATTAATAATTTCGAAATTCCTGTTTTTCTCTCTTTAACATTTTTCTCTCCACACATTTTTTGAGCAACGCGACCGAACCATATGCAGATATCGGAACAGCCGCGATAACGTATCTTTTGTGTAACAAATTTTTACTAATTAGAATCTGCGAGAGAGATTCTTTTTATTCTCTATCTTGTCCGTGATCGCGCTTGTATCTTATCTGGATTGATTGGCAGTTGCGCAATATCCGCGAAATATCGTATCTCGTTGGCTCTGTTTAATGCGCAAATTGCGATCAGCGGAGGATCTCCAAATAGCAACAATAACAAACATTAATCTTCCGCGGTATAACACATCAGTTTCGGAAAATCGCTTTTAATCGTTGAGTAAAACAATTCTCACTTTGAATGTTGGTCATATTAACCCTTTCCCGTATAGGAATTAGTTTGGCAAAACGCGGACCAAAGAAGAAAATTAAGTTTTTCGCAAAACGAGCCAAAATGACAATTTTTTTGTTTTTCATATTTTTTCACATTTAGTCCATAATTGTAATCTGACACGCGTCAGTTTCGGAAATTCCACGATGTGTGAACTTACATTACGCGTTGCACGTCGAGCGTATCTTGATGCGGGATCGCGAGGGATCGCGATCATTTACAAAATCGAGATGTGTAAACATATTTTTACACATCGTGAATTGTAAAGAGACGCTCGTAGAAATGTGTGTCTTTGTATTTTCAGCTGGTGTTATTCGCGCACGAACATCTGGAGGATGAGCAGACGACGAAAGCAATTGTTTCCGCGGCAAACAATCTCAAGGCAATCAAATCCCACCGTGATGAAATATCCAAATGGGTGGAGAAGCAACCGACCTCAAAGGAGAAACCGACGGAACCAAGTTCCGCGAGTTTTGTCAGTCTGACATCGTTTCTTATAATAATCCCGATACTGCTCACGCGATTCAACTAAAGACAGTGTTTTATTTTTTATTTTTTTTAATTTAATCGACATTGTTTGATATCTTCAATCGATGTCGAACTCAATCGCGTTCTCACAGCTCGGTGTGACATTTTCTCAATTTTCTTAAAAAAAAAAAATAATAATAACGTCACTTCCGAGACATTGTTGTATTCTCGTTTGCAAGCTGGAAGACGAAAGAAAATGTCGCGCGCGAGTTTGTGCGTCTTATGTACAATAATAATTTACCTGACCTGAGTTTTTAATATTTTTTGTTTATAATTGTTTATCGCAGAACGAGTTGTAAAAAAAATCGCGCGCGCGCAACTCGCGCGTACACAATTTCGGCTGTCGTAACACAAGCTGAACAACATCGCGATTTTACTTGCAAACAAATTAACGCTCCAACACACAAAACAGATGCGTAATTTTGTGTACCGCGAGACAGATTAACAGCATTTTATTATCACATTAAACTTTTATAAAGACATGTACTATATTTATACATAATTATATGTCACAATTGTAAATATATACATATTGATTGTTATTTATATACACCACCTATATGATAATACAAATAATTTTATTTTACTTTATACTTATTATTTATGTTCTAAAATAAACGGAATGAAACAGACTGTAAAAAAACCTCTTTTTCGTGAAGTTTTGACGATAATGCGATCGCAAAAAAAAAAAAATATTACAATTTTGCGCGTAAGTGGCGACGAATATATGCGACAAGTTTTTTTCTCGCACACATTTTTGACAATATCAGCGCCCGGATGCAAAATGTGTTTAAAAAACACAACAGATAAAAACACAAGCTCGATATTGCACAGCAATAAATAATCACATATTTAGATTAAAAAAACAAAAAACAAAATTAGATTATTTGTTCAAAGATGCAAAGAACGTTTCGCAAATTAGACGAAAACGTTTCGATCAACACCGGATCTTTCTCTCAGACGCAATTAACATTGACGGGTGCGATCAAACGCACGAGGGAAAAAAAAACCTCGAAGGTGCGAACAAATATAAATTTGACGTTACATGTCGTCGTCTGAACGAGAAACGATCACAACACACGAGAGTCGAAATAACATATCGTTACATTTTTTGAAATGTAATCGGTTGAAGTATCATATTTCAAAGGTCAGAGAAAAACTGCCTATCAAACAATTCTAGCGTATCTCGTCTCTTCTTACAAAGAAAACATTTCCGGAAGGATTTTCGTTGTGTTGATCAATATAAATAGAAGACCGGATTCCTTTTGTACTTCAGAAGCGAAGGAACCTCTTGGGCGGAGAGGTTCTTTGTTAAGTAACAAGCGTGCATAGAGTTGCCGCGCAGTTTGGTAAAATTCAGTGCGAATTAACAGATCGGAGATTTTTATTCGCGCGAGTACGGAAGAACGTAAAAACACGCTCGCAATGTAACACGTTGATCGATAAACGAAGAAAATCTGAATAGAAACGTCGCTTCCGCGGCATTTTCAACATAATCAATTGTCATTAATTCAAATTCAAATCGTCGTCATTGAATTTGCGACAGTGCGATGGCGTTTCCGAGACTGTTGACGAGCGTATTGATACTTGCCGCTGCGATTGCTCTTTCCGAAACATGGGAAAATAATACGTATGAGTATCGTTTGCCAGAGAACGTAGCGCCCGTTCACTACGACATCAAGTTAATACCGTACATTGAAGAGGGCAACTTCACTTTTGACGGCGAATCCAGCATCGTCGTCGAGATTCGCCGGACTACGAGAGAGTTGAAGTTGCACATCGTGTGGTTAACAATCGACGAAACTGCGACAACGCTGATAAGCAACAACGACAGTTACACGCCGACAAATCATACGTATTGCAGTATGACGCAGATGTTAACCCTTACTTTCGATAATGAGCTGTCACCCGGCGTTTACACTCTACGTATGAAATTCGCCGGTGTTCTGAAGAACACTCCCTACGGTTTCTACGTAACGTCGTATATCAACGAAGAAGGACGGAAAATGTGAGTAACTTCGATAGATTTTTAATCCATAATTGCTTGTTATTTTTTTCTCTTTGTCGCTATTATTCGTTGGTCATCTTTGTCATCACCAAATCTCGAGAAGTTTGTATCAAAAACAATTTTTTAGTATTTTTTAATATTTCTTATATAATTTTCAGATCACATGTAAGTTGACTGAAATCATTTGTTTTTTTTCTAAAAGAGAAATTACAATCAGAAAATGAATTTTCTGAATTTTCTAAATGATTTATGATGGTACTTGTATTTTGTAAAAATTATATTGTGTAATTGTAAATATAAGCGTTTTTTCTGTTATTTCAACACACTACGTTTTAAATCAACGAATTTCACAAATGCGTTTACTCATGTGAAATTTATATAACTCTTTATCGGGCACGCAAATTTTCATAAACCGCATTTAGACGTTTCCCCAAATATGTTATCATTCTCGTTCTCACTCAACTGGACGAAAATGTGTGTCGTTATCGGAAACGTGTCGTTGAAAATGTGACAGATGGTTGGCCTCGACGAATTTCGAGATGAGATGGGCCCGTCACGCGTTTCCCTGCTGGGACGAGCCGGCGTTGAAAGCCACTTTTAATATCTCCATAAAACACAATCGCAATTACACGGCTCTGTCGAATATGCCGATACGAGAACAAACGGAAGACGGCAGTGAGGATGGAATGATATGGACGCATTTTGAGAAGACTCCGATCATGTCCACTTATCTGGTGGCGTTCGTCGTGTCCGATTATGTTCGAATTTCCAATGAAGACGGAACCGTCAATACGTGGTGCAGATCCGCCGTGACGCCGTACGTAAAATATCCTCAGGAAGTTGCCACAAGAGCGAAACAGTTACTGACCGAATACACCAACATTACCTACAAAGTTCCGAAAATGGATCTTGCCGCGGTACCGGAACTCGAATTCACCGCTATGGAAAACTGGGGACTCATCATCTACAGGTAATGCGCGCGATTTAGAAGAAATATATTAATATATTTGTTTATCGTTATTTTTTATATACATCAGACAATTTTTGTCATTTGAGATTATCAAGATTTGTTTTATTCTTCAATGTATGTTGTACGTCTTACAAGAAATATCAGATTTTTGTTACTAACACAAAAAAGAAAAAGTAAATACTTATATCGTAATTATATATATATATATATATATATACATGTATAGATTGTTTTAAAAAAAAGATAAAATATTTTAAGACGTCCCGAAATAAGTCAAAAAATTATAATAAACATGGATTTGCAAATTTGTTTTTTATATATTTTTATTTTTTCACTTTTATGTTTACATATAAATTATATACAGTTGCATTTATTTAAAAAATAAAGACAGACATATCTTTAAAATAAAACACAAATACATTTGCATTTTCGTAAACAATGTTTAGAGAACTGTCTCTTTCATATAACGAAGAATCAGATACTCTATATCACAAGCATCATGTAGGAGAAGTTGTAGCACATGAAATGGCGCATCAATGGTTTGGTAATCTGGTCGGTCCTTTATGGTGGACTGACTTGTGGTTAAGCGAGGGATTTGCAACGTTCTTCGCATACTATATTCTCGATCAGGTTAGTTCACAATATGATTTACCACGTTCTTTTTACTTTAGCGCTTCTTTTATACCGCAGAATTGCTGATTTTAGTTAATCGAGTTTTATTGATACCTTTGTCTTTTTTTTATGTTTCTTTTAGATGTATAAAGATTGCCGAATAATGGAGCGCTCCGTGGTTTTCATTCAGCACAACACTCTTGAGTTCGATAACGTTGAGAATAAAATTCTAGTGCCCGTCATGTACGAACTCGAAAACTTTGAAGAAACAGATTCACTTTTCGGCTCAATTATGTACAAAAAAGGTGAGATATACTAAAATAAATACAAAAATGTCAGCCAAATGTTTTCTCCAGATGCCTAAGCAAATAAACAAAAGCAACAGTATAGAAACAATTTATCTGCGGTTTCTCCCGAGTGTTCTCCCTTTTGTCTTCAAAAAATGAAACAAGAGTATTTTTTTTTATTTTTAATATTTAGAAACCCCTGTCTGGTCAAATAAATCAAAGATAAGGAACAAATTTAACACATTACAATCACATTTTGTCATGTTTAATTACAGCATTCTGCGTACTGCGCATGATTCAGAATATTATTACCGAAGATGTATTTCGCAAGGGTGTTATTAAATATTTACACGCCCAGTGAGTATTATTTTATTTTGTAATTTAATTTTATTTTTATGCGAGTGTAGTTTTGTGGGAGAAGCACTTATGTACCACATGTGTGACGCTAATTTATAATTACTTGTACACGGTCATTATGTTATTTAGTCGATAATCCATCGGCAATAATTTTTCCTCATTTTTACACTATTTTATTTCACACGCGACGTAGTCAGTTTGGCTCAATTACCGCCGACGACTTGTGGAGCGCTTTCCAAGAGGTATTGAACGAATCGGACGTTCCGCATGACGACTACAAAGTAAAGGAGGTGATGGACACCTGGATAAAAAAACGTCATTACCCCGTGGTGTGCGTGACTATGAATTACGACACCGATGAAGTGTTATTGACGCAACGGCATTTGCGTTCGGGAAGCGAAATCAACAAGTACGACGACAAGTGGTGGATACCCATCACCTTTGCAACGCGATCAAATCCCGATTTCTCCGCGACTGCACCTACCGTCTGGTTGAGACCGCAAGATCGCCACGTAATTTTAAACGGAATCGAGCCAAATGACTGGATCGTCGTCAACTTGCAGTCGATGGGTAAACATCTGTTTTCTGCACGCGTAACGCGCGCTTTTATATATTGTAGAAAATTTTTTTTTTCCGAACAAGATCGTTAACTAATTTTACAGGATATTATCGCGTCAATTACGATTTGTACAACTGGCTGAAAATTGTGAATTGTCTCAACTCGGATGATTATGTGAAAATACACGTGCTCAATCGTGCGCAGCTCATAGATGACGCCCACTTCTTCATGTGGACCCATCAGCTCGACGTTGACACGTTTCTAAGTTTAATAACATACTACGAGCGAGAAACAGATTTCATAGCGTGGCAGCCCATGTTTGCACTTTTCGAAAGTAACGCGCAAGTTTTCAAGTTTCCCCAAACTTCTTGTCTGCAGGTAAGTGAAAAGATTTTACACACATTTTTTTTTCTAATCACGAAAAAACATATTGACTAAATACAATAAAAAAAAAAGTTTAATAAACGCAGTACATGTCTAGAAATGAAATATATGATTTATAATAGTTAATAAATGTTCTAAACGCGCAAATATAAAAATAATATTGCAGCATTTCACAATTTTTTCTAGCGATTCTTTGCTAAACTGATGAATAACCTTATTGAAAGCATGGGATACGAAGAAGATCCGGCCGATGATGATTTCACGAAGATGAATAGAATGTCGGTTTTACGATGGGCGTGCGCTTTCGGTCACGTTAAATGCAAAACTATGGCCACTACTTTACTGAGTCAACATCTAGCAGATCCCGAAACACACAAGTAAAATATTTTGTTAATAATAATTTAAAAAAATAAATAAACACACGTGCGCCTTTATGCAATATTTTATTCTTTAAAAGTCTGAAGAGATCGATTGTCAGAGTGCTGATTGTACGCGTTTACTTGCTTTTTAATTATTTTAACAAAATATCAATGTACGTTTTTACAATTTAATTTCAATGTTAAATAATATTCTATTATTATTTACGTGTCGTCAGAGTTTCGCCAAATTTAAAGGATTGGATATTCTGTAATGGCCTGGCGGGAGCGAACGCATCTACTTGGAATAAGTTCAAGGAGACGTACGTCAAGAATTCAGATATGATACTTCTGCGATACCTGACTTGCTCCGATGATCCCGATATTCTCATTAATTTCTTGGACACGTCTCTATCAAACAATTCATTAACGAATAACGACTACAAAATCATATACAGCAGTATCATTCGGAGACACGTGAACAATGACTTAGTCCTCGATTATTTATTGGCAAATTTGAACAAAACAATCTCCAGGTAACGATATATGCTTCCAGCAGCGTGTGTGCAATTGTAAAACACATTGTTTATCTTCTGCAATGTAGTCTGTAGTTCTTCTGTAACACACACGTGCATTTTTTCTTTTTAGAGGATTTTCACTGACAGGAATAATTGCGGGAATTATTCACAATACGCATTCTGCCGAACGATTTGAAAAGGTAAAAGATTTATCGTTATCTCAAATCTCATTTCTAGATTGTAAGTTACCGAATTAAATGCGTTTACTTTTCTCAGTGAGGTCTAAATTGCAACTGAATATTTTAGATAACCAACTTCGTGAAAAGTAACTTCGACAAGATATTCGAAAAGATCAAACCCATGTATTACCACGAAACCGATTTAACATGGTCCAATTTAGTCTATACATTTCGACCGGCGTGTGCTTTAATAGAGTAGATTAGAGCGTGAAACGATAAGAAAGTAGCAACTACATGTGTAATAATAACTCAAAGAATCACACTCACAAGTTCCAATGTATTTTCTGTATTAGTACGTAGACACGGCGTGTCGGGGATCTTGATGAAATTTCGAATAAACTTCAATAAAATTTGTTTCACGACAACTTATTTACGTCGCACACACGAGACAATAGTTTCAAGTACGTATTTTAAAATACAAAACTGAAGTCGCGATATATGATATACTTTTTTCCTCTCCCCCCTTCTCCCATGTAATATTGCTCATTTTATACTTTGCATATTTCCGCATATTTGTAAATTATAATGTGCGATTATAAACTCGACGTCAGAGTTTTACGCGAAGCATGGGTCAGTCAATAAATAATTCAAGCCGCAAACGGCGCGCTGTATTGCAACGCGCTATACTACCGCATGTGACGTACGTTTGATCGTTCGTTCTAAACATTTGCACAATACGATTCGTGACAAACGTTATAAATAGGAGATCGGACTTACTTTGTACTTCACAAGTGAAGGAATCTGTGCGAAGAGGAAGATATCGGAGCAAATGTGAGACCAAGCCTGTGACTCTGCACAACGCTGTTCAGCTTCGATTCCTTCCGCGCGAATATCGCACGGAACACACAGAAAGGTAACGTGTCACGCGTATCGGCAAAAATATCAGAAACTCGTTCGAACAAAAAATGGTTGTAATTTTACTCCGGTATTTTTGATAATTATCGCATAAGTATTTAAAGTCTTTTTACGTGTGTTAATCATCACCTCGTTTTAAGTAATTGGTAATTATGCAGTTATACGGACTATTTTCCGATCTCAACAATTTTGACATATGTTATCAAGGTCACCTCCCTGAATAAT
>NW_018020713.1:465916-473509 GCF_002006095.1 Pseudomyrmex gracilis
TGAGCGACGGATAAAACCTTCATATTATTATTCAGAGAGGTGACCTTGATAACATATGTCAAAATTGTTGAGATCGGAAAATAGTCCGTATAACTGCATAATTACCAAGTAATTATCTATCGTCATTATCGTCTATTGTCATTCTGGTTGTTATCGACGTTCTTATTGTCATTCATTATCTTCTTTTGTTAGCTGCTAACGTTAAAGAAATTTCTGTGTATTACAGCAATGCAATTATGTAATATATTACAAAAACAAAAAAACGCGAAACATACGCATTGTGATGATTAAAAATTTATAAATAAAAATCGAAATTACGCTGTACATATATGTTTGTTACGTCATATTCTTGAATATTCATATATATAAGGAAAATTACTTATACTCCATACTTAAGGAAAATTCTCACGACGTGAAATAATAAATTTGTGCGACTGTTTTGAATATTTTCCGTTTCTCCTATTATGCGATGTATGTTGACGGGTCGAATACAACCGGCGGAACCACAACTAACGATCAAAGATATAACAGAAGGTCCGCATCCGTCGATAAGAGAAGACGTTCAAAATTATTACGCTCTCCGATACAGACCGATGAGTACCAACAATTTTCACGTGTATTAATTTTTATATTTAATCAATTAAGCTGAGGAGATTTTAATAAAGTAATGTTTTTAAATAAATAAATTTGAATTCAAGAAGATTCTGTAATAGTAAATTAACGTGGAGTTGCTAGAATATTTATTTAAATTTATAAAACATAAATAATTTATATAACGTATAATTTTTCTTTTTATTAAAAATACCAATAATACCAAAATACTATTTTTTCTCTCTCTTTCATTTAAATTCATTATAACTCTGTTATATAAATTTCTCTATTGCTTCCAACTTCTTTCTTTATAGCGCTAAAGTACTCGACACAAGGACACACACTTTCTGCAAAACACACACTCTGCACGTAGTGTTTTTTGTTCTTTTGTAAAAAAAACATCATTTACGCAGATATTACTGTTGGCATGACGGTTTTAAGACTGTTAATAACCGCGTTGATATTTGGCGTCGCGACCGCTCTTCCCACCAACAGAGATGCGAGAAATATCTCGCACACGGCGAGTAATTACCGCTTGCCAGACAACGCAGCGCCGATTCACTACAATATCAAATTAATACCATACATCGAGGAGGGTAATTTCACTTTCGACGGTGAATCCAACATCACTGTCCGGATTCGTCGGCCAACGCAGAATTTACGTTTGCACGCGGTGAATCTGACAATCGACGAAGCTGCGACAAGTTTGGTCGACAGCATTGGAAACAGTCACGTGCCCACGGCTCATAATTTCGACGATGTAACGGAAATTCTAATAATCGACTTTGATAATGATCTGTCACCCGGAGTTTATGTTCTATATGTGAAATTTGTTGGTATCCTGACTGACGACGACAATGTCTTCGGCTTCTATAGAACGTTTTATCGTACCGAAGACGATAGAGTGACGTAAGTAATTCTAATATTTTACAACGTTCTTTGCATCGTTTGTTATTTTTTTTATTTCTTTTTACTGATAATTTATCATCTTTGATTTCTCTTGTCACCGCTGTCATTACTTTTTATTCTCATATGTACAGAGTGTCTGATAAATTTTGACAGGCAAAGTGTGAAGATAAATTAGGGTCAATCATATTAATTAATTAATAACTCAATGTTGAGAATTTTATTGCACAAAGTGGTAAATGACTTTTCAGATCGATCCGATATATCTTTACATTTCGGCTGTGTGTCAACATTTTTCAGACACTTTGTACACGCACGCATACACGTGTACGGAACATTTTGATTTTTCTTTCTAGATATACTTAATATTTTTTTAAATTAATTTTTATACTATTTTTAAAACCTGTTTGCGAGTAAAATCTTTTTCAATCAATTATCTGATTAATGTTAAACCACCAAGCAATTTTGACAAAAAAAAAAATCAAAATATAAGCACGCCACGTTCATCTTTTGATCAAATGACACACATTGTTGCCAGATAGAAAGAAAGTCTGAGTTTTTGGATTATTGTGAAATATATTCAACAGCGTTTCGCTTAATTTTTCCACATATCTCACAACTCTCATTTTCACAATGGATAAAAATTTATCGGAAGCATGTCGTTGCAATCTAACAGATGGTTGGTCGCAACACAGTTCGAACCCACAATGGCCCGTCGTGCATTTCCTTGTTGGGACGAGCCGGCGTTAAAAGCCACCTTCAATATCTCGATAAAACACAACCGAAACCTCACGGCTCTGTCGAACATGCCGATGCGAGAACAAACGGAAGACGGCAATGAAGATGGCATGATATGGACGCATTTCGAAAAGACTCCGATTATGTCCACTTATCTGGTTGCGTTCGTCGTGTCCGATTACGTTCGTATTCCAACTGAAGACAGTACCGTAAACGTGTGGTGCAGACCCGCTTTGGCACCGTACTCACGCTTCGTGGAAAGAGTTGCCACGCAGTCCGCAAAGATATTGACGGAATACACCAACACTACCAACAAGGTGCCAAAAATGGATCATGTCGCGACGCCGAAATTTCCAAACGGAGGCGCCATGGAAAACTGGGGACTCATCATTTATGGGTGACATTGAATTTTAGAGAAACGTCTTCGTTTTAAGACGACGTTGTTCGTTTATTTTGCATTTGCAAAATCTATATACGTTATCCACACATAAATTTACATTTTTTTATTTTAATTAATAACAAACAAACAAGTGTGCAAATTGTAGAATAAAAGTTCAGATTCTGTTGATCGATGTATTTAGAAAAAAAAAAAAAAAAACGAATCTTAAGGATTAACGCATTGATTATTACCACAATTTTTAGTGAAAAGGATTTCACCTACGATGAGGAACAAAACACAACAGAGGCGAAGCAAAGAATAGCAGAAGTAGGAGCGCATGAAATCACACATTACTGGTTTGGTAATTTAGTCACTCCGTCATGGTGGTCCGAGGTGTGGTTAAGCGAAGGAATCACGACGTTCTTCACGGAACATCTTCTCGACGAGGTAATTCTGTGTGACATTCTTTTAAAATTCAAGTAATTCAAATTTATTTAAATATAAAAAAAAAAGAGTTTTTCCAGAAAAACTTATCGTATTGTTAGAATAGCAGTTTGACCGATTTTATTGATCGAAACTTCATTTTGGATTTAGCTTTTTCCCGAATGGCAAAGAATGAATTACTTCGTGGTTAAAGTTCAACAAAAGTCCCTCCATAACGACGTTGAAAAAAATATGATGCCTGTTATGGCAGACGTTAACACACCCGACGAAATTTCCTCACTTTTCTCGGACTCTAGTTACGCCAAGGGTGAGAATAAATAGAGATAAATGTTATTAGCGCCTTGTGTTTCTCATTCATAAACAATTGTAGCACAAAGAATTTATTTTATTTTTTTTCTAAATAATTCTATTCCGTAGCAAAACTAATTTACTTATCTTCGGTCTATCTTCAAAATAAAACGAAATGTTTCTCTTTCTGATTACAATTGTTCCAGCACCTTCTATAGTGCGTATGCTACAACATATTGTTACCAAAGATGTGTTTCGAAAGGGCATTATTAAATTTCTGCACGCCAAGTGAGTATTATTTATTTCACTTTAGAAAAATTTTGGCAGAAGCACACAATCGTACGAAAAAAAAGATTTGCTAGAATAGCAAGAAGATTAATTACTGTATGACCAGCAAAAACAATTTGCTAATTTACTATTGAACTTTGTTTCGTCAACGTTGATAGAACAAAAACTTCAGTAAATTTTTGTTGCTGGCCATATAATAGCAAAACTTTTTTCCGTGCACATAACACTAACGTGTAGCGTCATTTGTGCAGTTAATTATGTCACATTATTTAATAATCTATTAATAATATTTATCAATAATTTTTCCTCATTTTTATTTCGTTGCGTTTAGTCAGTTCGGTTCAGTTACTTCCGACGACTTTTGGACCGCTTTGCAAGAAGCCTTAGACGAGTCGGATGTCTCGCACGATTACAAAATAAAAGAAGTAATGGACGCGTGGATAAAACGAAGGCATTATCCCGTGGTAAACGTGACTCGAAATTACGAGAACGGCGACGTAATACTGACGCAAGAACACTATCGCCCGCAAAACACCACCGACAACGACAAGTGGTGGATACCCATCACTTTCGCAACGCAATCGAATCCTGATTTTTCCAAGACTTCTCCCTCTTTTTGGTTGAGACCGCAAGATCAGTCTGTGACTATAAAAGGAATCGATCCGAACGACTGGATCATCGTCAACTTACAGGAAACGGGTGAGTGACGTGTCGCGCGTATATTGTCGTTTTATTTCTCAGTATTATTACTTATCGCACAGGATATTACCGCGTTCAATACGACGACAACAATTGGTGGAAGATTGCGACTTACCTCAATTCGGACAATTACACAAAGATTCACGTGCTTAATCGCGCTCAGCTTATCGACGACTACGCTCATCTTGTAAGTTCCACCTCATTCGATGAGAATTTGTTTATTAAGTTCACGGAGTACTTAAGCAGAGAAACGGACGATATACCATACGTGTCCGCGGCGAAATTGTTAGAAACACAAGCGACCTTCTTCAAATTGCCAGACTTTTACCAAATTATCAGCTTCGTAAAGGTATGAAAACATATGTGTGTTTGGCCTTGGTCTAAGAACAAAATGTATATACATTTAAGATGTGCATCTGGATAATTCTCAGTTGTCTTATATAGACATCGTTTTCAAGCAAAAATTTAACAGCGCGTTTATATTGTGATTTACAGTCGCACGTACTGAGAACCTTGAGCGCGCTTGTCAAAAGAGTTGGATACGAAGAAGATCCGGCCGAGAATGACGTTAGGAAGCTTCAGAGAAGCTCGATTTTAAAGTGGGCATGCACTTTCGGTCACTCCGGGTGCAGAAAAATGGCCACTCTTAAAATGAACGAACATCTCGCAGATCCCGAAACACACAAGTAATTTGTTGTAATTGTCGAACGAATAAAACGCGTGATCTTTAAATTGTCGAATTAGTTATTAGACAAAGCTTCATACGTGTATTTGTGTGTGTCAACGTGTATTTAATGTAATTTCATGTACAGTAGAACTTCAGTAATTTCGAGCGCATGGGACCGCACGACTCTTCTTAAACTTCGAGATTATCTTCTTCTATACCAATCGATTGGTAGCAAGAGAGATTTTTTTTTTTCTAGACTCTCAGTAGCAGATAAATTCTATTTGTACGGTCACTCAAGAATATTGAGGAGTCGTCAATAATGAAAGAATCTATTGGCCCACTTATAACGAAGAAATTGCGATGATCGATATTACTGTTGAGTTCTACTGTGTGATACAATTCAATATTTTTTGTAGAATTCCGCCAAATTTAAAGGATTGGATATTCTGTAATGGCATGATGGAAGCAAACGCGTCTACGTTGTACAAATTCGTAAAACAATATGCCACGTCAGACGAGAACTTTTTAAATTACTTGACTTGTTCGGAAGATCCTGAAATATTACGTGATATTTTAAACGTGTTTTGGAACGAGTCGGCAATAACAAATTGGGAGTACGAAACGATTTTTGATACTATTGTCGAGAAACACGCGGACAATGATTCGGTGCTTGATAATTTATTAACAACTGTAAATAACACACTCTCCAGGTAATAATTAATCCCATAACTCTGTGTGCTACATAATGTGTTCGATAGCTAACATATATAATAAATGTTTTCTCCTTTTATTAGAGGGTACACGCCAAAAAAGATATTTACAGATATTACTAATAATATTTATTCTACCGACCAACTTGAAAAGGTAAGGTGTCTCTTATTTTCGATGCGTTAAATGAACTGTTTCTCCTCTTTTGTCAGTAAAGTCCGTAAACTGTTTGATAATTTAATATTTTAGATAAGCAACTTTGCAAAAAATAACTTCGACGACAAAATATTCAAACAGATTGAGACCACGATAGACGAGCGTAGAGCTAAACTGTGCGATGTAATTGCTGGACTTCCATTAAAAAATAAACTCGAATGAAAAAAAACTCGAAGAATCGAAACAACAAGCGAAATATGTACGCGTATATTTTTTATGTATCATGTTATTACTGTTAATAGAAAAAAAGAATTTGTAGTGAAAGCAAAATACTATAAATTCAATATAATACTAAACTACTACACACTATGTCGCGTATGTTTTATTACTTGTCGATCCTGTTACTTTTTATAAATATCAGAAAATGCATAAAAAAGAGAATTTGTTTTGCCGCGTCAAAAAGAAAAACGCAAGTTATTATTTTGATGATTGTAATATTATATTAAACGCAATACACGATTTATTAATAATTTTTACCATAAAACATCTATTGCACTTTAACGTAACATATTTTCCTTTTTTTTTTTTTTATGTTGAAACGCAAGTTTTTCAGTGAAAAAGTATACTTTACTTGTTTCCTCGAGAGAAAAATATTCTGCTTTACTTTAACCTTTGAACTTATTTACCCACTTTTGCAAAATGTATCTAGAAAGCTTAAATAAACGCAAAATTTGTTTCTCAACTAATAAACTAGTAGAGTCGATATTGTTGCCACAGAAGCTTGTACGTCAGTATTCACTTATATTTTGCATAACTTGTGCAAAATGTAATTAAAATATAAGAAAGTAAGATATCCACAATAATAAATATAAATTTATAATTAATCTATAATTTTGTGTGCAATGACAACTTAGTTTACGCAATTAGCGTAGTACAATCACTCGCGTGAAAAAAAGTACAGAACAATTATTACACATTCTTACGTAACGTAGCAAAGCAGCAACTGGCTAATATTTTATCGCAACGCGTTTCTAACTATGCAAGTCATATAAAACTTCATATTAATTAATGTCTGTCTGACTTCCTAATGCTTCTCCATGCTAATGCATCGGACCTTTGAAGTTGTTATTTTACAAGGTAAGTGCGACTTCTTTTTTGCTATGTATATACTAAACCTGATATTTACGGAAAATATTTGCAGAGTCTGTACATTCTATCTGCGCGATTTAATAAAAGAAAATCTCTTCAACATTTTAAAGACTTTCTTCTTTTCGTAGATTAATTATTATCGAATTAACTTTCTTGGTCCTAAACTTTCCTATAAATCAGTAACGTATAAAATACCGTGTATCTATAAAGTGTGCCCACCAAATACATCAACTAATAAACTNCGTAAAAACAAACTTCGACAACAAACGCATTCGAGCTGATCGCATTTATGTGCGTAACACTGATCGACATTTAATCTGGTAAAATCAAGACAAAATGCAAAAAGGCTTTGTTAAAGCTCCTGAAATTTCTAATGGTTTGAGCGTCCGAAAGTTTGAATAATTGCAATCATAAACANCACTTTTTACATGTGTAATATAACTACACTCATACAAAAAAAAACACATTTTAAACTTTAGGTAGCNGTTAAACTATTTTTGCGACATTAATAAAAAACTAAAATGCAATAGATGATCAATATACAAGTTAAAAAAAGTCAGATTTATTAACCGTTAAGTTG
>NW_018020714.1:0-1541 GCF_002006095.1 Pseudomyrmex gracilis
ATCGTAGATATCGTTACACTATTATTTTATAAAAATTTTATCGAACTTTTGCTATCTTCTATCCTACAACAATGCCGGATGCTTAAGAAATTCCTTAATGGAAAATATTTTAATAATATGAGGTGAATTTTTTTGGCTATAAAATTATTTATTTTAATAGAGATGCTCTTTACGAGTGTTGGTATATCAAAACATTATATGACTGAATGTAAAAAAAAATAATTGATTTGTTGGCACTTCAATTGCCTGTATTTTTATTAAATGTTTCTGCTTTTATTTCTTTTTGACAGTATTCACATGGTACTAAACCGGATATCAATATTCTGGCTTTGACGGTTCCAACCTTGAAGGAGTTAGATATAACCATATATGTGTGTAATACCAGAGAGAAATTTGAGAGCGGCTATCCTATTGTAATTTTTTACGACGGTTTCAGCCGCTGGTTTTAGCCGTATTTCTACGGCTGTCTCCCCTAATCTTCACACAATCGTGCACTGTGATCATCCATTTAAAGAATAGATTTCGACTATCGCGCTACTGCCGCGTGCCGCTACTGTCGTCGCGACACGCGACAAATGTATTTCGGCTTTTACCAAAACTAATGTTGATCGGAAAAAAACTGTTGAACATCGCCGTCCGAGCAGGCACCGAGCAGGACTGCGGAAATTGAATAAAGCGCGCAAAAGCACCGATTTACTGAAGCGCCAGTATACAAAGGACGCCTTGTGTCGCTGTGAAGCCGCTTGCGCAATGCAAAGAAATAACGGAAGCGCTAAAAATATACCATCCATTGGCTTTATAAGGTTCATAATTATAAATAACGATAAACACAGCGGACTTTAACATTTAAAAATACACATGTATAAATGCACATCAGAGAACAGAATAAACAATAACAATAAAATTTTGGACGAGTTGGAATTTTGTGTCTCTTGATTATCGCTATCGCTATTCTCTCGCATTGCAAAATCTTCACAAATAAGAATCAGACATAACGCGATCTAAATCGTAAAAAAAGCATGGTTTTTATTTGATACAGTAAATAATGAGATTAGTTACTTCTACTAAAACGACATATTCCGTCGGTATAACAGGACGATTCGATATCCTCTTAAGAGAGTACTGGATACCGTGTATAGCGACCTGTAACCCGACGTTCTTAAATCAGATTCTGTGTCGTATTTACTGCATCAAATCCAAAATGCTTCTCCAGAAATAAGTAAATTGTGCCAAGAATTGGCGCTTGTTCTTTGGAATGTCAAAATTCAGCACAAATTTTTTCTTATACAGTTTTCTTCTATAACCTCACTATATATTCACACATGTACTACTGTGATCAAAAAGTAAGGTGAAATTGTCATTTAAAACTCTTGGGCATTAGGAAGGCAGGTAAGTTTTTTTTCCTAGGTTGGTAGGACTGTCTATAATATTTGCCAAGCGTCTGTTTGTCAAAAGGTTTAATTATCTCCGAGTTACACGTGTTTTTGTAAACAATCAAAAGTGAATTTTTCGATTTTTACAATGGGTGATTTTGTTGAGCA
>NW_018020714.1:9221-61649 GCF_002006095.1 Pseudomyrmex gracilis
TTTACAATCTTTTCTTACTATCTGTCATTTACAATTTCAAGATGGCGATGAAATGTTGCAAGTTATTCTGTTTAGCGAACCTCCTCTTACACGGAACATTTTTCATAGCCACTTTTACTTTGTGTAGTTAAGTCTCCTTATTCTTACTTCGCGAGCAAGACCGAAAAGACCACGCAAAGTCGATCGAAAATCAAGGTTATGTTGACAGTTTTCTTTGATTATCGTGGTGTGGTGCACTATGAATTCTTTCCGCCGGGCCAAACTGTCAACAAAGAATATTATTTGAACGTTATGCGTCGTTTGCGTGAAGCTATTCGTCTGCAACGGCCGGAATTATGGGCGAACAACTCTTGGTTCCTTCATCACGATAATGCAGCGGCTCACACTGTATTGGTTCTTCGCGACTTTTTTTGCCAAAAACTCGACTCATATCGTTCCTAACCACCGTATTCGCCTGATTTGGCTCCGTGCGACTTCTGGCTATTCAGCAAACTCAAAAGGCCAATGCCGTTTTGACACAATTGAGGAGATAAAAACCGAATCGAAGAAGGTCTTGAAAGCTATACCGAAAAAAGACTATTCCGACTGTTTCGAGGACTGGAAAAAGCGTTGGCATAAGTGCATTGTATCTGGGGGGGGGGATTACTTTGAAAGGGATGAAATTGATTTGGATGAATAAATAAAAAATTTACATTTTATAAACAAATTCACCTTACTTTTTGATCACAGTAGTATGTAAAATTACCACAACTGGACACCCGATTTTGGGACTAATGGATATTTGGATTAACTGGACTTTTTATGTGAACCCCGCGCCTATTCTTCGAATTAATGACGCCGTCTGTACGGTGCCGACCTGAAGCCCAAATGTTACGGTGCAGACAATATAGTAGCCTCTCTCTCGCGCAAGGTCCAGCTGCTTTGTGCGCATGCGGTGAACATTCAAGCACGCTTGCGCATTTCTCTTTCTCGCGTTCTTTCTCTCACTATCCAATTCTTTGTCTTGCTCGCACTCGCTTAGTAGACGCGCCTGCGCATAATGACGCTCTACTTTCTATGCCCATATTTGAACTTCGTGCGTCTCTCTTTCTCGGCCCTCGTGCCTCTCATTGCGAAGATACGCGACTAGCAATATAGAAGTATTATATATATGTCTTTTCTAGCAGTGAGCAACGAAGATAGAGTTCGAGAGTCAGTTGAAAGAGAGTGATAGTGAAAGGTGATAGCATAGACTTGTGAGATGATTGGTCCCCCACCGCTCTTATTGTAAGAGAGAGAAACAACTACTCCAGCACTATTTCTGTCCTTTAATGTTGTCTTCAACTTCGTCATATAAATGTTCCGTCTATTATATAAGTCTATGGTCTAGACACAGTTGTCTTCAATATTATTGGTTGTGACAAAATATGGCAGAACCAATAAGATATCTTAAATTTATACTTCACGCGCGGTATTATTCAATATAAAAGTTGAGCATGTAACGGACCGACTTTTTCGTCGAAGCTTTTTTCGTCTTAATTAGTTAATTATTAAACCTGCGGAGTAGCTCGTCTGGATCAGGGCTCGGTTAAGGTAAAGTAATCAGAGTAGACTCGGTTATGATTTAACAAAAAGAATAATATGTGTTTACCCTTACGAAAAAGAACTACTGCCGATTACATATAAACAAAGTCAGTAATATAAATATTACTGACAATCACATAAGAATATTATTAGATATTACAGGAATCACTGAGAATATTATTGGCAATTACACAGAATGCCAGTAATTTTTTCGTACCACTGCCGCAATATATTACTTCCAGTAGTTCTTTTTCGTAAGGGTATTTTACAAAGAAATAAAAGAAAGTATTTACAACGTAAGTTTTACAAAGGAAATCTTGAAACGTGAGTTTTAGACAAGTGAGTTTCGAAAAGTGAGTTTTAATACAAGTGAGTTTTCGCGCGAAAAGTGAGTTTTAAAACTAGGAAAACGAAAAAGTGACTTTGGTCGAGAAATACGCTTTTTCACGAGCTGATTTAATCGTTCTTCGCGGAAATTGATATCTCGCTGTCGCGATTATGAGGCCGGTGTACGATTGGCTTTTTCCGCTACAGCGGCGTCTTCGTTTACTCGGGGGAGAATAACGTACCCCTGGAACGGCTTGACATAGAGGCCGGTTTGCCCGGCGGAGAATACGAGATTCCCCGGAGCGGAGCGAAACGGATGCCGGTTTACCCGGCGGAGAATACGAGATTCCCGGGAGCGGAGTGGAAGGAAAGCCGGTTTTCCCGGCGGAGAGAAAAATAACTTCTTCTCCCGGTGAGGATCGAATCGTGAGTCGCAGTCGGTTTGCCCGACCGAGGAAGAGCTTCCCCAGGTGCTTCTCGCTAGATTCGGAGATCAGGCGGATCTGAGCACTTCGCTTTTGGGCCCAGCTTTTATACTCGCCGTTTTCCGCGGAGCGGGGTTGAGAAAATGCGCGGAAAACAACAAATTGTTTGTCACGCAAGTAGTTTCATTGTGCGGTGGTGCGCGCGGTGCGGGCGGTAAATCAGCTGTCGCTTCTTGGCGCTGTGAGGCGCGCGGTGCGGGCGGTACGCTCGAAAACAACGTGTATATCATACACGCTGGAATTTGATATATTTTATTAAGCGCAATGCTCCGTGTTTGGGCCGGGACGTATGGTCGGTCCCGGCCGTAACGATTAGCATCGTTACAAGCAGAATAGAAAACTTATTAGGAATAGAAATTAAAAACAAAGGTTAAATGTAATTCACAATGCAGAAAAATAAAATATAACATATAAAAATGTATATAAATAGGCTGTATATCATGCAACCATGACATACTTCCTGTATTTATATGTTATATTTTATTTTTTGTCATTGTATAGTACATTTAACTTTCATTTCTAATTCTTATTCCCTAATATTTTCTCTATTGTGCTCAGGCTATAAGAATAGAATCCCTGATAGCCACCTGTCTGTATTTTTGCTGTCATGTTGCCGAAAACAAAACGCTTGTGTTTTCAGCAAATTTAAAACAAGGTGAGTCAGGCATGTGTCTTTAGTTTGACATGACACGTATTCAACATGTATTGCCGACAACTTGCCGTGTATTTGCCGTCAACGGTTTATCACTAACATAAAGAGCAACATGACAACAAGTTGCCAACAACACGTGTCATAAATTTCAGTAAAAATATAATATCGTCGAAAACGGACAAATATATATTCACTGACACATCGCTTTGTGAAAGGAGAATTAATTAATTCGAGATTTCACTTAAATTAATCTTTGGAAATCTGATTTAAGCTGCTTTCCTTTTAGGAGACACAGTCGACACAAGTCGACACAAGAGTCATTCTGTCTTTGTTTCTCACTGAATACTGAACAAAGACAGAATGACTTTTGTGTCGACTTGTGTCGACTGTGTCTCTTAAAAGGAAAGCAGCCTTAGTACGTCGATCAACTGATTAACTCGATGAAAGGTACCAGACATGGAAAAAATTCTAAGGTGATGAGTGGGATTTGAACTGGAGACCTTCATATTTGCAATCCCTGCACTCAGTCCGCGAGACCACTTGTTTCTTACTAAAATATAACTATTTTTGTCTACTTATTCTAAAAGATGGTCATTCGTTTTCAACATTTAATGGGCTACAAGATAGAATAAATATATGTCAACAGTTTTTACCAACCATACGACAGAAGTACAAACATCGGTGTCTTGTTTTGTTATCGTCATGTTTGATCTTATGTTGCCAAAAACGAATGACAAAGCAAAGAGTTTTCTATGAATAAAAGTCATTTTGTTGACAACGTAATGAGCAATAGTTGCTCTTCGTTTGCTCTAAATTTGCTGACACAAAGTGTCTCAAATTTGCCTTCGTGTTGTCGATTACGTATGACTATGCATCATGTTTTCAGCAAATACACAGCAACTAGTTGAAAACTTCAGCTCAGCATTAAGTTACATGATTTTGCAAAACATGCTTGGCTATCAAGGATATATATAAGACAATATAAAAAGATAAATTCGTTATTACGTTTTATTTCATATATAAAAATACAATGAAATACAAGTATATACACACAATAAATACATAAAAATACAAATAGTATTAATATGTAGTAAAATAATATTTAATAAAAATACAAATATTATTTAAAATATTATTTAATATTACTTTTTTACTTATTTTATAATAGCATGTCGTGCCATAGTTTTACTATTATAAATTTCATTTTTTAATCTACCTTTCTTACAATCAATTTTTATTCGAAGTGAAATGTAATATTTCAAAATTTTATTAAATAAATTGCAAGTTCCTAATGCATTACAACGAATGTGTGTTAGCCATTTTTCCAATGAAAAATTGTATTAAGTTATAATTTTTATTTTTAATATAAGGTAAATATCTTCTTATAATAATTTCCATTTTATNAAAATAATTATAAGTTGCTGGATTAACAAAAAATAATGTTCGCGATGTAAAACGACCGATTTCTTCATACCTCTCGATATAGCTATCCTCTGGATAAATTTCTCTGAGAACCAATAAGGAGAACCAATTTTGGAAGATATCTTCTAGATAAAGTTATCGAAAACTTATCTAGAAGTGAAAAAATTGTCTGTGAGGCGTTTATCTGATGATAGCAATTACAACCATGTCCACGAGCGACTTGTCGGTGCACGCACTGTGTCTAAACGTGGACACGGTTCTATTTCGCGCTCTGTCGACAGCGTGCGGTTCTATTCTATACAATGTGCACGAATCCAAGTTTCAAAAATTAACTACAAGTGCAAAAATTATTATAATAATGCTTCGCCGTGTGTAATGAAAATTAACATCGTCTTAAGCAAATTATTAGAAAAGTAAGAGTGAAACTGCTACAGGTGAAACATGATGAAAAAAAAGACAGAATATGAGGATGCAAATTGACTTCATTAAGTGCCTTAGGGAAGATAAAATATTTGTTTCCGCGCTATAAGAAAATTTTTAAACCGAAATGTTTGTTTTTAACAAAGAAGCAATACATGATCTCTTTCGTTTTATAAACAAATGTCATGATAATTTATAAATTCTGAAAATGATCAGATTATAACGGAATGTCACATCACAGTATATAGTATTACCAGAAATAGTAATAAATTTAAGAAGATACTATAATATGTATTTTTATTTCAATATATATATACATATGAATTATACGTATAGAAGGTATGTCATATACACACAGTATGTATACTTACTTATTGGACCCTAGTCTTTAAACACTGTGGAATGTGTTTCCATATATATACAGGGCTAGAATTTCACATTATCTCCGATTAATTTAGTCTATTCACTAAACACACACAAAAAGTTTTATCATTACAAGACAGAATTATCAAATTTGATGAGTAATTTGTAGTATATTTAGGCATACTGAGTTCAGTGAATAAACTTCTTAATGATGATAGTGAAAATAGCCCGCAATGTGCAAAGAATCTCGACGTATCTCCTCCTTAGGCTAGTATTTGTACTTCCAGTGTCAAACACATCCGTTTAACTCACAGCTTTTGGTTTGGCTTTCGTATATACTTTTGTGTTCAGTGAAATTTGTACAAATTCACTTTGTATTCACATGGTATAACAAAACGTAATCATTCGCTCATCACAGTAACTAAATTCTAATATCAGCTAAATTCTAATTGGAAAGACATTCCCTGTTTTAATTATTTGTCATCTATCAAGGAACAATTTTTAAGGCTTTTAAATATTATTTGCAGTCATATACTAAAAATTACAAAAAAGAAAAACATTGCTTGGAGAAATTTCTTCTGATATTGTAATTAGACACTACTACAAAGAATATTCAGAAGCCTTAAAAAGTGGCAAAATAGGAAGAACAATACAACGAATATAATACTCAGAATATTTGCTAAATGCAATTAAGTATAATCGCTTTTGCTCAACAGCTGACACCGCTGTTCAGACACCGCCAAAGTATAGAATCTAGTCAAAATACTGCTAGTACAAAATATCGCTTATACCAGGCCTTCTTGCATGAATAAATCGTACAAAGAGCTCCTATTTTCCTCATTTTGTTTGAGATCATTTTCAAAACGTAAATACGTAATCTAGATTCTATATTTTGCCGATAATGTTTTAATTTTAAATGATATAAAATCCTTTATTTTAATCACAAAATGTTTTGGAATGCATGGAATAAAATCTCTTCAAACATTGTCGGTATCTAAGCCCTTTTTCTTCCTATAATCATATTCCGATTGGTAACCTGGCGGATGATTGTGATTGTGCACTCCTGTAGGCATGAAACTTTCCGCGATTACTGAGCATTTACCACGACAACCGCGATGCTGTTCCGCACAACGGTAATGCGATCTGTTCAATTGTTCGGAACGAGATGTCAAGTTATATACGTATCCCTCGTGAACCAGTTGCGGTCTTCCTCTGGCAGAGAGTCTATAAATCACTGGTTCCACAGCTATAAAATTTTCAGAATTTTCAATTTTTATAACAATAATTTATACAAAACGACTTAATGTAATAACAAACATCTTATTTTTAGTAGATTTTACTATATTTAACTAAATAACAAAATAAAACGTACCTGATTGCGTTGAGTTTCCTGCCAAGTTTGATTCGTTGGTCAATTCAACTATTTCGTCGTCATCATCAACAGCATTGTTGCTTTCAATATCGTCGTGCGTGATATTCTCTTCACTGTCGAGTAAATTTTGTTCATCATTGTTATCTGATGAGACAAAAACGTTGTTTTTATTGCTAATATTTGGTTCATTTCTTAATTCCTTAGCTGAACTGAAATCGTTTTCAGTCGTGTGTATTTTTCTTTTTTTACTATTCTTCTTGATTATTCTGTGAGAATGTGTAGATCCTTCTGACGTTTTGTTACTGCTTTCTTGTTCACTGATATCTGACAAAGCAGTTACATCTTTGGAATTGCACTGTAAATCTGACACACTGACATAATCATTTAACAATGGTATAATTTGTCTGTCACCACCCTCCAGTCCTTTTATTTGCAACATCTGCGCCACTTTTAGGAACATAGGTAGATCTTCTTGTCTCACATTTACCTCACCCTGATAAATAAACTTTAGCAGAGCTGTGACTTCCGCATGCTTTACATCCTTCAGTATTATCACCGGATGCTGGCATGGATATTCCTGTTGAATAACTATAAGTTTTTATTTAGCACATTTTTATTGTACAATAGCATAAAGATGAAGTCATACCTTGAATATATTCTTGAAATAAGGACTGCACACAGAGAGAACCAACTTGTGAGCAGCTACCAATTGTCCTTCCACAGCAAGAGTTACATCAACCAGATTATTTTCATTCAAGTGAGAAAGAAAACCAGAAGTCAGATTGTTGGAAAAATTATTCCATTTTAAGGAAAATTCCTTTGATGCTAATACTGTAGCCATATCTTAATCTTTTGTGACAAAAGTAACCTTAAAGAAATTGAAAAATAATTTAGCCATTAAAGTTATATAGAACTTAAATATAATTTAAATATATACATGTGTAAAATGAGATTTGTGAGAAAAACCAAGCAACATTTGAAATACAGACTAACAAAGATACAATAAAGGTTAATTGTTTGACTGACATTTCGTTTATTAAATTTAGTTTCCTCATAATAAATATAATATTTTTACACAATATATAATAAATATAGAATATTATACAATACTCACTGGTATTCTTTCTCTTCGTCTAATTATTATTATTCGACTCTGTTAATTGTTGCACAATGTTGTGCACTTTAATGATTATTCTCTAAGAAAAGAAACGTCTTATCTTCTAAAGAAATTGAGAGAAATATCGTTATAAATTAGAGTAAAAATTCTTAAAAATGTTTGATGTGTGTCAATTCCGTGTAAAATACTTTTTTGGAGACAACATTCCTGTACTAATTTCCGTTACACTCGAGATAAATTATCAAAATATATAACAAAATTTGTCTGATTCTTGTGCCGTAATACTCGCGTGAAGTAATCAACAGTAATTAGAGCGACAGTTGGTGACCAGTGATGAAAGTTTTGGCAGGCTAGCACCAAGGGTGGGAGCCACTGGGAATACGCACACAAGCGAGACCGCCGTCCGTGTGCATGACGTCACACACACGGACGGCGGTCTCGCCTGTGTGCGTATTCCCAGTGGCTCCCACCACCTTGGTGCTCTTGGTGCTAGCCTGCCAAAACTTTCATCACTGTTGGTGACAATGACAATCAGTCCGGGAGAAGTCGGTGTGATTCAGTGCAATTCAGAGTTGACCAGAGTTGACTCACACTCAACTCCAGATAATTTAACGGGACAATTAAGTGTCAACCGTGATTGGTCAATTCTGCTAACTGATTACTGCAATTGGTCAATTCCAATGAAATAATCAACCGGTTAAGTTGGTCCGAATTGGATCAGATCGGAGCGTCGAGAAAAACGCAAGATGAAACAACACAGCATGCGAGCACGTTGATTGGGTCAGTTATAGGGATATTTCTTTTTTTGTATGCGTCGCAACTTACGACACCGATTGGCTGCGTTAGTGGAACGCGTTATCAGTCGCTATTGCGTCATTCTATCTTTGTTTATATGTAATGAGTGATAAAGATAGAATGATGCGCGCTCCTTGAACGCAGCCTATGAATGATAACGAGCGGTAAAAAAGGGAAAGAGAAAGAAAGAGACCAATAGAAGCTCTCTCGTCCGATAACACGTCATGCTTGGCTCGAGGACAGGGCGCGATCGTACTTCCAGATGGTGCTACAAACACCGGTACGAGCGTACGAGTGTTTCTACGAGATTTCGCGCCCCTCCTAAATACCTGTCTCGATTTCTTTTCGCCGACGAAGTTCGACTTTACGGGCGAACAACCTCATTGCTCGATTCGCCGTTTCCCACACAGTTGTGTCTGTTATTTCGCGTGTTGATCTGCAAATTTACAACAAATTGTTCTCGAAGTTGTTGCGAACAACGTCGATCGAGGTTCCGCGCGATTGATTGTCGCACAAGTAAATCGACGTGAGAGGGAACGTCGTCGCGCTCCCCCTCTTTTGGATCCGCTTTTTGTGACAAAGTATATCAACATTCATGGGCGAAGTCGCGATAATTCGTGGAACAATGTGTTCGGAATCGTCACGATTCTAAAGACGCCGCTTCCGGAGGAGAAAGAGAGAAGCGACATTCAACGCGTGTGTCACTCCTCGAATATGTCTACTTCCTTTTCGCAGCAACAAAATCTCAAGCGTAAAGCAACTGGTTTGAACTTGAAGTTTGCACACTTCCAGAGACTTCAGGTATGTCGTGTTCTTACAGAGAGAAAATGCGTATCACTGACCTTCATCACAAATTATTTCTCCGAACGGAGAAAGTATACACACGTTTCAAATTTCATATCTCTCTCTTACAAGCAACTTGGTCTCTCTATATTGTAATTGCGAACAATACTTTTGTTTACAGTTTTGCAGATAATATATACAATAGTCAAAAATTAGTTAAGTAAATGATATAAGCTAGTCTCAAACAGGTTGAAGAAAAATCAAAGATCCTTTTGCGAGCGCTGAATATAAATATACTTGATATATCATTTTTTTGTGTCTGTGTCTTTGCAAATTGATTATGCTATCATCATGACCACAGTGGCACTGACTGATAAACAGCTTCACCAACTGGTGAGTAGAGAATTAGGGTTTTGTATATATTTAAATGTCAATTATTTTATGTTCTACATATGAAAATTTAAAACTAGACATTTATTTTGTTAAATACACACAAATGTAAATTTTTTTGAGTTTCTCAATTTTAATATACAAAAATACTATTTTGTTACATTACTTGTTCATAGGGTATTAGCATTGCAAAAGCTGTAAACTCGACGGAGACTCCTGTAAAGGAGAAACATGTGCGAAGTATCCTTTTCTATCTTTAGAATATTTTAATTCTTTTTCGTAGTTTTTTTTTTTGCCTTTCACAAGACGTGACGGGGCATCTCACATTGAGGTGTTCTTGTTGGAAAATTACTAAGGTGGTTTCCCGTTGCCTTTCCGATTTGGAGGCTCGATTTTAGTTCACATTTCAGTAAATTCGATTGAGAGAGACCGACCCGAAAAAATTCGAAAATGTGGATTCGATCGAATTCGGAACCTTTCTGCTCGTAGTCTCCGCACTTAGGCCGCGAGGCCTACTGGGCCGGCTAGAATATTTTAATACCACATGTATAATCGTATACGTAACCCTCGTATAAAGCGGATATTTTGTTCCACAGAAATCCCACGTTATATAAATCGCGTTATACGACGCTCGCATAAGCGCGCATATTGAAAAAATGAGATTAGACTTTATTTTATTAGATTTTGTACAAACCGCGTTGTTGAAGTACCGCGTTATACGAGAGTTACCTGTATATTCGATGTTAAATATTTTATGTTAAAAGATTCATGTGTGCTTGGAAAAAAGTTCCTTATATAATTAAATAGGTGCAATTATCGGTACATATCGAGAAAAGAGTGGTGCCATTTTTTGGTTGTACATATTGAGGCAACCGTTGCAAGAAAATCAGATTGTTGCTTGGAAATTCTGTCATGTTTTGCACAAACTACTGCGCGAAGGCCATCCTCGAGTTATCGTCGATTCGCAGCGATATCGTGGCAAACTTGAGGATATCGGCAAGCTCTGGCAACACCTGAGAGAAGGCTACGGTCGTCTCATTCAGTTGTATACAAAACTGTTAATTACTAAATTAGATTATCACAAAAGAAATCCACGCTTACCTGGAAATCTGCAAGTAACAGCGGAGGAACTAGAAGCCATCGGAGAAAATGACATCAATGTGTAGTAAGTTATGTTATTCTTGGAATTTTATCTTAACGGAACATGATAGTTTTGTGTGTACGAATATTTTATTTAATTTATCACTGATTTATCATTTTGTTTTTTTCAGCTTCCAAATGTCCGTTGAAATGTTTGATTACATGGATGACATCTTAGAGTTACAGCATGCAGGTACACTGGGAATGAAATGCTAAATGTAACATATCAGATTTCAGATTTTGCACAATTACGTTACATACGTTGCCATCTTAAATGTGACAATTTTCCGCAGCGTGTGTTCATATGTAGTTTTTTTTGTGAATTATAGTTTTCGGTTCTCTGGATATGTCGCGGTCCAATTCGATGACGCCCTGCGGTCAGTGCCGACTCGCGCCGTTAATCCCGTGCATACAGGACGCCTCGCAGCTGTACGATTGTTGCGTAAAAATATTGTTCAAGCTTCACGGCGCGCTTCCGGCCGACACATTAACCGGACATCGCGATAGATTCTCAAAACAATTTCATGAATTGAAAAGTTTCTACAACACTATCAAACATATGCAGTATTTCAAACATTTGATAACTATTCCGTCATTGCCCGAGGTAAAGTAATTTTGTTTTTAAACCATTTTCTGGTTTATATCGTAAAAGTGTAATCAAAACATTTATTCTCTTGTGCATGGTTTTTATTTCAGAATCCACCCAACTTTTTAATACAATCCGAATTAAGAACATATGTCACGCCAATAGTGGTACTTCCGCCTGAAGAATCTATAGACAGCGAGTCTGTTATAGAAACTCTCATCGATACGTCCGACACGGGATCGTTAACGGGAGATCAAATAGATTCTACAAATACACGAAACGGTTCGATATCGCCTGACGTTCTCGCGGAAAGGTATAGCAGTAACAAATTGTTTTCCTCTCTCATTTTCTTCTTTCGTGTGTCTTTTTTTCTTATAAATTTAGAAAAAAAATACAGCAATAGTTTTTAATTGGCAATATGAACGTGTGACTGCAATCTATTACCGATGTTTTGATCTGTCGTTTGGGGTTTATTTTTTCAGAGACAATCTTATTAGTCATTTATGTCAAGAAAACAGTCGTCAAAGACAAGAACTGAATCGCATACTTATGGAACATCAGCAAGTGACCGCGGATCTTAGAAACCGTGTTTTGGAACTAGAATCGACCCTCTCTGCTAAAGTAAGTTATTTATCACACACATTTGATAATTTCTATATCGATTTACATATAACTCTATGCAAATATTTTAGAGCAATGAAATTGTGACGGAGAAGCAAACTTGTCAACAGCTTATAAAAGAGAACACAAATATCTTGGGAAAATTTCAAGAAATTGAAGGTTAGCAAATTTTTAATATATCTATTAAAAGTTGTTTCTCATTCATTCTGCTAATTGAATCAAACGCTTTTGTTTTTCAGGAAAAAATGAAGTTATAGAAGAGAAGTTTAAAAAACTCAAGGATGTTTACTCAAAATTAAGAGAGGAGCATATCAGTTTAATCAGAAAGGTACGTTTGTATATGATAACGATGATAACGTATTATCTACAGAACATTATTTTACACGTTTGCTTATATATCTTGTTATATATCTTATTTATTATGCGCGAAAGAAAGCCGAATTGGACAAAGAACTGGGAGGACTGAATTTGTTGCGGGAACAATCAGAACGTCGAACGTTAAAGGCCGAAGAGCGACTGCAAGAACTTCTTCAAGGACAAGCGTCGGCGGAACAGGAAACACAGAGAGTGACACAAGCACGTCAAGATTTAGAGGATGTAAGGAAGAGACTTGATGCTGTCCAAACCGAGAATTTGGTAAAGATCTTTAGTTGTTTTTAAAAAATAAAAAATGATACATTTATTTATATTTGGTATATATATGTGTATTAAGAAAATTATGTTATAGGCGTTAGTAGCAAAGATAGATTTTATCACTTCCGAGAAAACAGCTTTGGAGGGAGATCTTCATGACTTGCTGGTGCAGAAGGAAGAGCTTGATTTACGAATAACGAATTTGGAAACTGATGCCGAACGAACGTGCAATCGAGTAAAAGTGGACGCCAGCACAGCTTTGTTCGATTTATTACGTGAGTGTAAACGTGCAACGCATCGAGTCCGCGTGTTAAACAACTACTCGTACAGAATTTTGAAGACAAACATCTGTTTTCAGTAAACGCTATATCGGAAGCAGAATCTATCTTGCAGCAAGCGATGCACGCGATCGATAACCCGGCCATATCGGCCCTAACATGTACACCTGATTATCTTGGTGGTTTATTGGAACCCACAGATAAATCACTGCGTGATTTACAAGAAACATACAATGATTATATATCCGACACTACGAAAGGAAAATTGTTGATTCGCGCTTCTATACGCAGCGCATATTTTCTGGCTCTCTATCTGATATACGCAAAATCCACTTCGAACACATCGACGGATATTGGTTCAGCTGACAGTAAGCTTTTTTTTTTAAGAACTAGATTGTCTACACAGATAGGGACGTTAATTATCTTTGTACATAAAGCTGTACTTTTTATTGTTAAGATACTATTGATATTATTTTATAAAATATACATAATATCATGTGTTTACAGGATTCGCCGACGAATGTAAACAATTGGGCTCGCAAGGTTTAATTATGTTGAGTTACATCAAAGAGAAGTCTTCGATGACCGAAGCACAAATTACAAATGTTAAGAGTCAGTTGCAAAAGATTTCGTCTCTTGTAAGTACGTTGTCGACCACTCAGAACAACGTTGAAATCATCGGGAATTTAGTGGAAAACGAGCTGCAAAGTATGGACAAGGCTATAGAAGAAGCGGTTGCAAGAATAAAGGTAAACAAATATATAACACGTTTAACAAACTTATTAAGATATAAACTAGTAAGACACAAATAATGTGTTTTTTCTCGATTCGTTTTTTAACAGGATATGTTGGACAAGTCTCGCGCGGCAGATTCAGGTTTAAAGCTGAAAGTTAACGAGCAGATCTTGGATTCTTGTACAGAATTGATGAAATTCATAAGGAAACTGGTGCAAAAGTCTCGTTTCTTACAGAGAGAAATCGTGGAGCAGGGAAGGGTACGGCAAATTTATTTTAACGAAGTTCGACAAACGAATGTTATCACAAAGATTGAGAAGTAATGAGAAACGTTGATATTTTGCACACACAGGGAACTGCCTCGGCTACGGAATTTTACAAACGTAATCATCAATGGTCCGAAGGTCTCATCTCGGCAGCAAAAGCGATTGCTATGGGCGCAAATTTCTTGCTGTAAATTTGAAAAAATATTTTATTTTTAATTACATTGTAGCATTACATTACATGTTACATGCAGATGATTATCGTTACAGAGAAGCAGCGGATAAAGTTGTATCGGGCAAGGGGAAATTCGAACAATTGGTTGTCGCTTCGCAAGGAATAGCAGCATCTACCGCACAACTGGTAGTCGCTAGCAGAGTCAAGGCTGACAGAAACAGCACTAATTTGACTGAACTTTCAAAAGTCTCGAGAGAAGTGACTCAGGCGACAGCGAACGTTGTAGCAACTGCCAAAAGCTGCAACCATCTGGTCGAGGAAAATGGTATGTGATTTGAAGACATTTTTCTCATTTTATACTGTGTTATATTAAATGTCCGTTTTATTTCACTTTGTTGCGCGCGCACAGAGGATTTAGACATGTCCAATTTGAGCTTGCATCAAGCTAAAAGACTGGAAATGGAAGCGCAAGTGCGAATCTTGGAACTGGAACAGGCTCTGGAAACCGAGAGATTGCGCCTGGCAGCTCTACGACGCTATCATTATCAACTCGACGGAGACAGCGAAACATAAGCGATATTATGGATTTGAGTCTATATTAAAAATCACACTTAGCAATTGCAAAAATTGTAGATAAGAAAGTATAGCAGTGTTGTGTAAATTAGTCTAATTATTCCGTTATAGAGCAATTGATTTGACTTCTATTACACACAAACAAAATTTATTCATCATTTATTCTTAGAATTTATATATATATACACACACACACATATTGTGCAAGTATCTAAAATATCAACGAATTTTCGTCGATAGAAACTGATCTATACATAACGTACTTTATTGATAAATGCTCGAGTATTATAATTTACTCGTCACACCCGATCTTTCATCTTACACGTCATTTTTCAATTGATGCAGTATTTGTTTTTTTTTTTTTGTTGTTGTATTATGTTTACATGTATTACAGAGCATTTATGAAGTAAAGTACATTTGTCAAAGAAAATGCAATGAGCAATGAAATTCAAAATATCTAAAGTGAGTTTTTTTATTATAGAGTAATTTTATAAGAGAATTACATTTGTTTTTTGAAACATATATTTTTAAGAAGAGAATTTGTATGTTAATTAATAATCGTGATTTTGGAAATCTATAAAAACTCCCGAGTGTATTTTTTAGTTCCGTATAGTATTTTGATCTTGACGATCTTAGATGATGATGTTTGTAATGTTGCGTGTAGAATATAATTTAGACTGAGCACACAAATTTTTGTAATACCGCATCTTTTTGGAGATGAAGGCAAAATTTTCAAAATTCATAAGTGTGCGTACGTTTGGCATAAGTGAAACTCGCATGTGTGAAATTTCTCCGACGAAGTCTCTTTACCAAAGTTATTTTATACATATAAATACTGTTTTTCTCAATAAATTATCAAGAATCAATCCACGCGTTGATATAATTCCTCTTTAATTTTATTAAATTATTTATTAAATTACATTTAAAATTTTCTAATGGGTGAAAATTTCTTTTCGAACGAAAATTTGTTACTCCCGCGGTTCTCGTTCGCGCGTGCTGTGTTTATCTGCTGCGGATAAGACAGAAAACGTAACGTTACTTTACCGACGGTAACGTATCGCGATCTTTATTCGTAATTTGTATAAGAGAGATAAATTTTAGTTATATGTATAATAAAATTATAAATCACGTAATATATTATCACAAGTAAGCACACGGTCGACGCAGCGTTTGTTCGTCGAGCGGGAGCGACTGCCCGGTTTACGTACCGAGCGATCGTGTTTCTGTTTTCGAATCCGGGAATCAGCCGAATCAGCGGTAAACTCGCTTTGCAGCATGGCGTCGACGTGTGTCGTCCTGGAATGCGGACGAAGAGCGTAGTAACGCTTTGGTTTGCGCTTTCGGAGGATATATATAATCTGTACAGATGTTTCGCGTATCAATGAGAATCATCTCATGAGAGCGCGTGGACAGGTGAGATAGTCTGGGACTTTGGGGGTTCAAAAAAAAAAAAATAAAATAAAATAAAATAAAATGGTAGTCGGCGGTGTCCCCACGGCGTTCTCGGAATTCCGCGAGGGACGATGCGATCCGCGCCGTTCGCGGATATGGCGGCAAATTCCAGTTGGGACGCGATCCCCGATACGGGATAATCGCGAAATGGATGCGTGACCGGTCGTCGCGACTGTGCCGCGCGTTTGTCAACGCATCACACGCGTCCCGGCGAAACGGACGCGGTTAATCGATGACGGACGAGAGGCGGAAACGCGTCCCTCGCGACGTTTAAAACACAGTCCGCGCGCGATGCACGGTACCGCATTTTGAAGCACAGTGGCGACTTATCATGGCGGCGTGATTTTTTTTCGCTGCCAGTTGTGTGTATCTCGTTTACTCTCGCGTGTGTACGTGACGTCTCGCGCCGAGGAATCCGCACGAGTGTTAGCTGCACGTCGGCTGCGGGTCGGATTATGGTTTCTGTGCCGCGTGCTAAGCCGAACATCACCCCGAGAACTTGTGGCTCGTCGCACGTACTAGCGATAACGACGACGTATCTCCGATAACAACGGCGCAACGGTTCGACGAATAAGCTTCGGTGTTTAGTTCAAGAACCCTTTTTATGTACATACACGCGCACACGTATGCGAATGTATGTATGCACACATACATTTGTTTACAAATTTGTATTCCGAATAATTGTACTCCGGGCAGTAGTTTTTGCACTGTAATGCTATACCGTACGCAATTGGACAATGTAATGAATAAAACCTGTTGTAGTTAGATCGCCGGGAGTGTTCGTTGCTTAATAATGTATCTTTGGTAATCTTTTTAAGATACACCAGGATGAACAAGCGTCGTAGAACATCCTCGGTGGCGAGTCGCGGCACCGAGGACGACGGTGACGATATCCCACCTGAACCAACAAAAAGAAGGAAAAAACTAGACCCTGTGAGTGTGCACTCGTGTACATTTATCATCTCTACACCAAGTTCTTTTTATGTTATGTTTGAATACCATTCACATGGTTTTGAGTTATGTATGTATGTTGTTTTTCATGTGCATAGAGTGACTTGTGCCAACAATTGTATGATGTACTTCGTAATCAGAAGAAGGAGGACGGAACCCTGTTGTGTGATGCATTTATACGTGTGCCTAAGCGCAGGCAAGAGCCAGGATATTACGAAGTTGTTTCTAATCCTATTGATCTCCTAAAAGTGCAACAGAAGCTGAAAACAGATGAGTATCGTGATATGGATGACCTTGCTGCTGATATTCACCTTATGGTGAATAATGCAAAAGCTTTCTATATGGTAAGATTATATACTGTTTTTTTTTTTTTTAGTAATCTGTTTTGTAATCTGTTTATTCAATTGTATATAAACTATTTAGATTTGTCTTTAATTTTGCAATTTTTCTATAGCGTACATCTCCCGAATACAAAGATGCCACCGAGTTGTGGGAATTGTGTGTAAATACTAAAAATCGTATTATGGAAGAGTACGAGGATCCAGAACCCAAGGGAAAACTTATTCTAAAAGTTGGGAGATTGGTAATTGTCATAATTTTAATCTTTCATTATTATGTGAATTATTTTAAGAATAAATGGATCTAAACCTCTGTATCATGTTTTGCTTATCACAATAGTTATGTGTTAACATATCAATGTACATTTAGGCAAGAAGAGCAACAGCAAGACAGGAGGATGCTGAAGACACTTCTGAGAGCTCTGCAAATCTCGATGAGGAAACTATGCAGCTCTTTGAAGACTTATTCGCAGCAGTTATGACAGCAACTGATCCAACTGATAACAATCGGCCTCTTCATATTATGTTTCAACTCAAACCATCGAAAAAAGTATGTAGTTCTTATTCTTGAATTAAACGGTGATTTGTATATCATGTTTTTCACACAATTGCATTAATTACACAGTTGTATCCAGAATATTACGATGTAATTGAAACACCAATTGATTTGAAAACCATTGCAAGAAAAATTCAAGAGGGTGCATATAGTTTAATCAGCGATATGGAGAAAGATCTAATGCTTATGTGTCGTAACGCTTGTCAGTTTAACGAGCCCGGTTCTCAGATCTATAAAGATGCAAAACAATTGAAGAAAATAATTACCGCAGCCGCGAAAAGGCAAGACAGCGGGCTAGGCGGTAACACTCCTAAGATCGCGACAACCGCACCGTCGACGAGAAGCAAGAGAGGTAATCGCACTATGGCACAAGCGTTAATAGCACAAACTGCGGCATTACCGGACGAAGATGACGAGAGTGACGACGAGGAAGAGGATCCTGGCGAAACTGAAGAGGCTGATAATCCGCAATGGCAACTATTTCAAACTATTCGTACTGCTCCTAATAATCAAGGTTCGATTATTTTACTATATAGCATCATGAAATTATTTGAACAATTATTTGAAGGATTGTTTAATTGATAATTTGTGTATATTGTATATTATGTTGCACACAGGTGTAAGAATGAGTGAATATTTTTGGAAACTTCCATCAAAAAGATTATATCCTGATTATTATAAGACGATTAAGAATCCTATATCTTTATTACAAATACGTACAAAAATTAAGGTATGTATTAGTAACATCTATACGTGTATAATACACACACACACACACATATATAAATATTTTCTTAAAAATTCTCGTAACGTGTCACTTCGATCATTGATTTTAGAGAGGTGAATATGGTACTGTTAGTGAAGTAGCTGGAGATATGAATATCATGTTTGAAAATGCTAAGAAATATAACATGCATACTTCTCGATTGTATAAGGTAATTGTATAAATAGAATATTATACAGTTCAAAATTTAGGGAATATTTTATTACTATAATATTAGCTTTAGATGTAATTATTTATTGTTAATTCAAAGAAAGCTATATTCTTATCTTATTGTTTTCTTCTATTTTTTATTACAGTGTGCTGTTAAATTGCAAAAAATAATGCAAATGAAAGTACAAGAGCTTCTAGAATTTGATCAGGTAAAATTTTTTATATGATATTACATTTGAATACAATAATTCTCACGTATATTTTTGAAACGACATGACTAAGAAGTTTTTTTTTTTTTTACATATGTTTTGTCATCATAGGATTCAGATTCGGACAACAGCTCTGAAAATAGTTCGCAACAGCCTAAATTAATCAAACGTGCTCCAAATCTTTTGACGCGAGGAAAATATAAAGATAACATACCGCTGAAAAAAAGATTGTATGCGTTAGTTAAGTGTGTCATAGAATATGTTGTGAGTATTTTTAAAAGTACAGTTTTAAAATATCATTTTTACTTGTGGAGATTAATCTTGTGATACAATATGTGTAACTGTTTTACAGTGCGAAGATGGTCGGCAACCTATGATGATGTTTATGGAAAAACCGTCGAAAAAATTGTATCCCGATTATTACCAAGTAATAGCAGAGCCCATAGACATGCTGGCGATCGAGGCTAATATCAAAGCGGAAAAATATCAGAATGAAAACGAATTGTTGCAGGACTTTAAGGTATTGTATTATATTGTTACTCTTGATCGATAATTAATCGCGGTACACGTCAGCAAAGTATCTGGCTTACAAGTGTCTTGCCTCATCCTTTAGTTGATGTTTAATAATTGCCGGCAATATAACGAAGAAGGTTCGTTGATATACGAGGACGCTAATACATTGGAAAAAGTTCTTATGGATAAGGTAAAGGAATTAGGACCCTTGCCCGACACTCCCAAGTCCAAATCCGCCGCGTCAACCCCAACTAGAAATGTCGGGTATGTTATGTATTTATGTAAAAAGAAAAAAGAAAAAACAAGAAAAGAGATGACTCTATTTTTCTCTTTTCTCTATTTTCTTTCTGCCATCCCCTATTTTAGGAGGCCGAAAAAAGTAGTGCCGCTTCATCTGCAAAAGTTGCGAACCCTGTACGATACCATAAAAGATTATCACGACACAAAAGGACGGCAATTGTCGTTAATTTTCATGAAATTACCAAATAAAAACGAATACCCAGATTATTACGAAGTAATAAAGCAGCCGATACACATGGAGAAGATAGCTTCGACTTTGAAGAATAACGGATACGAAACATTGGACGAGCTGGTCTCTGACTTTATATTAATGTTCGACAATGCGTGCAAGTATAACGAACCGGATTCGCAAATATATAAGGTTTGTACAAGATTTTTATTTCAGAAAGCACTCGTTTAAAAAGTTTCTCTAAAAAGGTTTAGAAATTGATATTAGAAAAAATATTAGAGGAACACTTTATTTTTGTTTCTCTGAAAAGTCTCAGTATGACTTGGTCTATGAGTTAACAAATAGTTGATGGCATGCGAGCACTTTTTCATCACATAGAACAATGAATACGTATAAGAGATAATTTATTATTTAAAATATATTTTGCAAAAAATATATTTTTTAAATTTTAGTTAACGCAAATCTTATCATGTGTAAAATAAAAGTGTAAATAATTCAAGAAAAACACATCGAAAGGTGGTGGCAGTAAACCTAAAAGTTCCTAACATTCCGCATAATATTTTTAACTCATAAAGTAACAAAAATTAACTTTGCTTTTCTACATTTTCTATAAATAATATAAAATTGAATTTATCTTGTGTTAGTTATTGAATTGAATATTTTTACAAAGTAGTTCTTTTTATCTAGTTGATAAAAGAGAGATATATCAGTAACTTAATAACGTTAGTTTGCTGATTTATATTCAGAGGTGTTAAGTGTTGAAGAAGTTAAACCTTACAAAAAAAAAATGTATTCAATTTGAGAATTATAATATGACATTTATGATTCTCAACGGACAATGCGCGCAAGCAAACGTCGATTGAAATTTCGCGGTAAAACATGGCAAGACCAATCTGTTTATGATCCGAGGTTTGAGGTTACGTCGCGAGGCTTCCTCTTGAGACTTTGTGTCGGTTTGTTCCAGTTCTCGTTTCGCGCGAAGCCCTTTTCCCGAAAGAATGTCAAAGGGTGCGCGCTTCGTGCAAACTTGTGAAACACACGTGCACGGCGTATTAGGATCATCGAATTAAATTTAAAAGTTTGCACAATGTATCGATCGCTTGTGTAATAATAATAATATTTTAACCTTTGACAATTTAATGCATTTTTACATTCGCGATTCTCGCGATCTTCCGGAATAAGTTTTATTATACAAAGTGCTTCCTCGTTTTTTCCGATAACGATTTTTTTTGAATGTAAATCCCAAGAATGTTTACACAAAATATTAATCAAGATGCGCCCAATATTGACGCTGGGCAAAATCCAACAAAATCCGTTCGATCGTGTTTCATACGCCTGTTGAGAGACAAGGAGTTAGATGAACACATACGAAAAAGATCTAAGAAGAATGACACAGAAGTAAACAAATCTATTGTTTCGTGATGTTTTAATAATGGTTTTTAATTTGTAGAAAACTGTTATCGGAGCATATATAAGTGTAAATAAACTGTAAGATAAACGAATATAAACGATTAAAAGTCGGCATTTTTTTTTTTAGGACGCTTTAATTCTTCAAAGATTAGTGTTGCAAAGCAAAATCCAGTTGAGTGAGGATGATGAGAGTGTTCCTGATGTGCCAGCAGCTATACAGGAATTATTGGCAACAATATTCACCGCACTTTACAATCATCAGGATGAAGAGGGAAGATGTTACTCGGATTCTATGGCAGAACTTCCAGAGCATGACATTGTTGATGGCAAAAAGTATGAATGTATTTTAAATAGTTTAAATTCTGTTTTCTTTTTAGAAAGTTTTATATTTATGGCTTTTTAAAATATATATATATATATATATATATATATATAATACAAAAACTTTTTACGCACAAAAATAGGATACGAGGATTGTCATTGGACTTAATAAAAAGAAGATTGGACAGAGGAGTTTACAAAAGGTTGGATCGATTTCAAGAAGATGTCTTTACATGCCTAGAGAGAGCACGAAAGTTATCGCGCACAGACTCACAACCGTTTGAGGACAGCGTGGAGCTTCAGGCATTTTTTTTACGCACTCGTGATGAAGCAACGCGTGACTTGTTACATTCGCCTGCGCTAAATTATACGCTCATCGACCTGTCTTCTCAAGTTACAGAACTGAAACGAATCAAACAGCAACAGGAATTAAATTTACCTAACGAAGATGAGAGCTGTGATGGAAATGAAACAAAAGTGAGTTAAACTTTTTCTTACAATATATATTTTTCTTTCTCTTTTGCAATTTTACGCAAGATTTAATATTTCATATAGTTTAAACTTTTTTCTTCGTTTTTCTTTCTTATTAAATATTTAAATTGGTATAAATTTTAGACGTCATATATTATTATATATAAGTTTTTTACTTGTATTACGATTTTACTTGTATATCTTATTTTTGTATTATAATTCTAAAAATAATAAAATTACTTAAACAATTGGTTTTTAAGTGATTTTATCATTTTTAGGATTCTGATACAAATACAAATGCCGAAACAAATAGTGATAATGGAGGTTCTATGAGTTTCAATCAGGAAGTGTACAGAGCTGGCGATTTTGCGTACATTGAACCTACGGAAAGAGGCATGGAGTACAGTGTGGTTCTCATAGAGAGGCTTTGGACAAATTCGGAAGGCCAGCAAATGTTGTACGGGAATTTATTTTACAGACCAAGCGAGACCTATCATGTGGCGTCGCGAAAATTCTTAGATAAAGAATTATTCAAAAGTGATGCTCATGTTGCGGTACCGTTAGCGAAAGTAGCTGGCAGATGTTGCGTTTTAAGTGTCAAAGATTATTTCCGTATGCAGCCTGAGGGATTTCTCGAAAAAGATGTTTACGTGTGCGAATCACGCTACTCCACGAAAGCCAGAGCTTTCAAGAAGATCAAGGTTTGGAATTTTGATCCCGATCATTTGAAGCTGATCCCGAGAGAGAAACTTCTAGAACCGAAGCGAGTGATCTCTGTATATAAGGAAAGATTAGAAAAACACAAAGAAGAAATTGCAGAATTGGAAGAGGGGGAAAAATTGTCGGAGAAAGAAAGACCTGTGAGTAGTCAACTTTTTTTTCGGAAAATATTTTTCCTTCAAAATTCCTTTATATTAAAATTTTATAATAAATATATTTTTTTATACAGAATGTAATATTATATAATCCGGATGATACGGAAAACACGTATTATGAACAGTACAATACATGCGCGGGTCCTGTAAAAACCGGCGATTTTGTTTACGTAGCAACAGACGGAGGCAGGCAACAAATAGCACAAATCGATGCTATATGGTCTACCAAAGAGTAAGGAATCAGTTCTCTCAATAGAATAGTTTCATTGTTTCTACATATTGAGTGTAATTATTTATAATGTATTGCATTGTGTTTTCAGCGGGAAATGTTATTTCAAAGGTCCATGGTTGTTGATGCCCACAGAAGTGCCACATACACCTACGAAGTTATTTTATAAACAAGAATTGTTTTTATCCACCGTAGACGGTACTCATCCTATTGTAGCTATTGTTGGAAAATGTGCTGTTTTGGATTTCGGAGAATATACGTGTAGTGAGTATTCGCTATGTTTGCAGTTCTCGACACAGAGAGAAAATTAACGAGCCACTAATTTGGCGTTTATTTATCGCGATTTCAGGCAGACCGACAGAGATTCCAGAAGACGACGTGTTCATTTGCGAATCGCTGTATGACGAGAGCAAAAACTTAATAAAGAAATTAGGTCCGGAAGGTTTGAAGAAGTTCAATCATTCGCCGACAGTGACCGAGGATGAAATCTTCTTTTTTCGAAGACCGATTAATCCTGCCAAAGTATGTGTTGAAAATCGAGTATATCACTTAACACACAAAAGCGCATACAGTAATCTATATTCTGCAAATGGCGAAATAGAATACAATCTAGTATTCGTTCTATGCGACTAACTGTTATTATCGCTTTTGCATGTTGACGTGTGTGTTGTAGATCTCGAGCGATGTGGCTCAGACGCAAAATCAAGTCAAGCCCGTCACGCCCAGCTCGGCCCAGTTTGAAATGGTAATTACTAATCACAGAATCGTACATAAATATGTATATATATATATATGTATATATATATATATTTATTTATTGTTTCTTTAATAACGAGCAATATGAGAGACGCACGTTTTTAGTCGAGATCACACGCAAGCCGATACATTAGAAGAATCCGATCGCTAACTTCACTGTCGCAAAAATAAAAAAAAACAAAAAACAAAAGCATGCTTCTTCCTTCGATTTTCAATTGCACAAATATTTATTTGCGTGTGATACAGATATTTTGTCGTATCAGCAGAATGCATCCACACGCATGTTTTCGATCTATGCCGGCATATATTCATGTTTCTTTTTCTTTTTTGATTATTTGTAACTATATATGTGTTAATATTTTATATAATCGAGCAATTTTATATATATATATATATTCAATATATATATATATATATAATTTTAAGTCAGAGCACCTGTTGGGTTTATCGCTAATAATCTATTATGAAAGCACCACCAAAAAGAGACTGTGCTTCCATGTCATTCTAACCCAACTAATATAAGACTGAAGAATTTTGCTTTAGACTCAACTAATTTTGTTCGTAAAAAAAAAAGATCGAACTGATAGGCATACATGTTTTTCTATCTGTGTATGCGTACGTTGACTATACATGCGTATATGTACACATTGACGATAACAAATTCAAGAACGACTGTTTGTCTCGTCACTATTGATATAAATAGATTAGATATGTGGAATATGATCGAAGTGAACGGAGTGTAATTATCAAGAGGGAGAATAAAAGTGTGTCGTGTCTCAATATAATTATCCTCAGACGAACAAAAAAGAAAGAGAAAAAACGCTTTGTTTCTAATTAACTCTTTCTGTCTGCATATCTGGCAAAAACCGAATCGTGAAAAATTTTATATTTCACAACCGGTAGTAACGGATAATATGAAGGTAACATAAGCATAAATGGTATAGGAAGCGTCACCATTGTTACCGAAGCTGGAACCAGATGTACTAAGCATGGGGGTAGGATTGGGAGTGGGAGTGGGAGTAGGAGTTGGGGAGGACAGCATGGATGCTGGTGGTCCACCATCCGTTGGATCTGCAGAAGCTCAACCGGTGCTCTCCAATACTCAAACACCTGTATCGACCAAAAAGGTAGGCTTTATCGTGACCACTTTGTTTTTTTGTTCTTGTTTTTATTTTTTTTATTTTTTATTTTTTTCACTTTTTATTAAATATTTGTCACACGTCACAATTTCGTTTATTTCACTTTTCTTTTGTTTTAGAGAAATATGCCAGCATACATACTTTGTTTTTATTTAATTTTTGTTGTTGTTGTATCGTTTGTAAAAACACCATTTATCTCAACAAATAGATCGACAATTTGATGTTACTCAGCTACTTAGGCAAAATGTGTGTTCGTTCACATTAAGAAAGAAAAGTGACATTATAATTTGTGGTTTTTCTTCTGTTTAGAAAACGGCCGGTAAGAAATTAGTTACGGGCTATATTTTGTATTCGAGTAAAATGCGAACGCAGATTACACAAAACTATCCTGAATCGTCCTTCGGGGAGATTAGCAGAATTGTTGGCAATGAGGTATTTATTTCTTTTTTCCATTGTTGATTTTTGTTTATTGTCGAGAATATATATATGTACATATTTGATGAAGGAATGTATGCAGAATAAATTTTCTCATACATGACTGTGTGTGTATATACGTGTGTTTGTTGTTCTCGAGCGTCAAATTTGTTGAACTATGTAAAAATCTTGATCGATTTTGTGCGAAGAGAATTTATAAGCGCGAGAGAACACGATTAGTTAGATGCGATATAATGTATACATTTGAATACATCATCTCAAAAATATTATTCAGCATACTTGATCCTTTATCTAAACAAATTTGTATCTTTACTGGCTACTTTCTATAAATATAGATATTTGTGTGCAAGTTGCATAATAGTCTTTCTTTTATACTCTTCTAAGTAGCATATATAACTTTTATAAATTCTGTGTGAATATATATATATATGCATTGAATTTTATACTGTGTCTGTACTTCATTAATATCTAGAATATATATATAATACACTTTGGATTTTAATACAAATTATTAGAATACATATGTGTCATTATTTTGGATGTTATAAACGTTATCTGCTTATCGAATTTTCGTGAAGAGAGTAGCCATCGTATCTGAAAATAATTGTGAAATATATTTAGAAGCTATTAAACTTCGTCAAACTGTTTATCAAAGTTAAAACGTAACAGAATCGATCACGTAAAACTCTCGTTCCAGTGGAGGAGATTGCCGGCGGGAGAGAAGCAAGCCTGGGAGGAGCGAGCGATCAAAATGAACGAGGACGGTGGCCAAATAAAAGGAACGGCTTCGGTCGGCACAAACGCCACGCAAGATGTAGTGTACGAATGCTGTTGGGACAACTGCGACTGGCAGTTCGAGGACATGACCGATTGCATCGATCATTGCATCGCGGAGCAAAATGGTCACGTTCAGTCGTCGTTCGTCAATGCACCTAGTGGTAAGTATTGTATAATCAATAGCCTTACGCGTGTGTGGTCACATGGAAAATAAAATGCAAAATTCAATTTGGAACAGATGTGGAGTATCAGTGCCAATGGCGCGGTTGTGGCAGAACAAAGAAATCTGTTCCGCCGTTTCCAAGTGTACAGAGACTCGCAAGGCATGTGAAAGAAGTGCATATTCTCAAGTCGCATGGACGTATAATACCACCTTCCGAAAGAAGCAAGTATGTGTTTTTTCTCCGTTTTTTGTACATAATAGAAGTGACATATGTGTATGTGTAATTATATTTTCTTGCAGAAATTACATGCCGTCAAAAGGACCTACGGTATTACCGCCGATGGAAACAGGTAAAGTATATTTTTAACCTTATTTAGTACATGTATTTTATGTATATACAAACACGAATAAGAACAAAAAACTATTCCGTAGAAACTTCAGCCGCAGCAACTCAGACAAGCAACTTGCCTGCCGCTAAGCAACCGGAACCGATGTTTGTTGCAGTACCACCTAGACCAAGTCGCGTATTACACTCGGACGCCTACTTAAGGTATAGAATATAAGTCAAGATCTAAAATATCTTTCGTAGAAGAGAGAGACTAACATTACACTTTGAAATTATATCGGTTTTGTTTGTTTTTCAACTTGCGCAGGTACATCGAAGGATTAAACGTGGAGAATCGTTACATATCAAATTGGGACAAGCAAATGAATGCCAGTCCCGATAACACTCAGATTCCCGACATGACGAAGCTACCCGCCGAATGGCTGGGAAATGGCGTTGGTAATCACGGTAATGTAGTGAACGCCTTGTGGACACTGAGAAACATGATGATGCGGGATGTGTTGGCCATCAATAAAACTTTATAGTTTATAAACTATTAAAGATTTTTATAATTTTTGCCGCGCAACATGCAACCTACATTATTACATAGAGATCCGTGATGATAGATGAAAGACTGATGATACTTCAATCATTTGAGACTCTATAAATAATTTATATTTATGCTCTATTCTATAAGAACTGTCCTCGATTTTTCGTCTGGTGCACATGTTCCTTCTTAGAAAAATTATACCCATTCAGGCAATAAGTAAACTAACATTTAAACGGTGATGTGTCGATTGCGCTACATAAATAGTTCGCCGTTAGTTGCTATTAGACGCATAAATCGAGATCACTTTCTCTCATGGAATAGAGAATAACAATTCTTTTTTTTGTTTGTTTTATTAATACTTAAATTTTTTTGTCATAATTCTTAAGTTTATGTTTAGTGATGTGTATTTCAAACGTTGAGTTAGAACAGGCTTGTAGAGAGTTTGCACTTTCAGGCACGGCTGTGACCAAAAGTGTCAACTTTTTGCAAGCCTGAGTTAGAGCAAAGAGTTGATTTTGTTTGAGATATTTAAATCGAAATTTTAAGCTTGCAACTAGCAAAAAACTTCGTTTTTTTTTTTTAAATAAATGTTTGTTTAGTCTTCTGTTTTTATATCTATAAATAAATTTGGATTCTTAACGCTTTTAACACTATTGTTTGAATATACGATATGTGTGTACATAACAAAAAAATCGTACTATTATAGAAATTCCTCATTACGTGTAAATACATCTATCAATTTTCATTTTTAATTCTCGAAAGAAAATTTTATACTCTTTCTGTATAGCGCAAGGTAATACATATTCTTATATTAAGAAAAATATAAAACTTTGAAGTTTCTTCCTGTATTAAAAAAAACATATGATGAAAAGTTGTATCTGTATATAGAAACTACAATATAATCCGCGCGAGATGAGATGTACTGATAATGCACAGTACGCTGAGCTCTTCTCATCGATACTTTAACATTGTCGATACTGAAGACAGCGAGATTAAATCAAATGATTTAATTTATTATTGTTCTAAAGTAAAAAAAAAAAAAAAAAAAAAGTGAAATCTGTATCTCTTATGCATGCTCTGTACGCATCTTTTGGTATATTATTTTTTCAGAACTTTCGATATGACTGGAAGAATTTTTCGAAATACGCGCGCGCGCGCACTCTAGCGTACACAAAAAAAAACGAAATTTTTACAGTATTGTGTACATATATTTCTTGATATATTTGTAGAGTTGACTACGCTCTTTTTCTACATGAACAATTAAGTACACGCGTACATACATATATATATATATATATATAATATATATATATATATATATATAATATATATATATATATATATATAATATATATATATGTATATAGTAGCTGTAAACACTTATATATCTCGGCTAGAAAAATTTCTGCCGCTACTAAAGAAAGAAAAAAAAAGAATACACTACGCCGATGCAAATACAAATTAAGTTCTTATTAAATCTTTCAGTCGCACGTTAGTGAAAGCAAGATTGTTTTTGATATACTTTGATATTTATTAACGATTTGGTTTTGTATTCGTTTTTATAGATTGTACTCAATATGGTAGCAAGAAATTTAATCGCTCTGATGTATACGTTTGTTATAATTCTCCAACATGCGCATTATTCAGTATTTGTGATAAAGTATTGCATATTTTTATACATGTAACATATTAATTAACTCTGGTAAAAATGATAAAAACGTGAGTTTTTTGCGCAGATTATCATAGCGTGCCGGAAACATAAGATTATAGTGTTTTCTGGAAGCAACATTTTTTTTAATTAATACTATACCAGATACACGGAATGTCATTGTTAATAAAAATTCGTAGTGACTTTTCTGAAAAACTTAAATACATTTGTCTGTATGTAAACACATTTTGCGAAAAGTATGCGCAATCTTCAGAAATCACTGACTCTACCGCCATGCTGCCAATCGCCCCACTTGGTAGGCTCTTTCTCGCTATCTGGTATCAGTTCTCCGGTTTTCGGATCGACGTTTACTAACACCAAGTCCACGAATCGCTCCCGTGGTCCTATTTCTGTTAATCAAAAGAGAAATTTAATATAAAAGTATCGAATTCTGAGAAACATGATCAATCACGTTTTTTGTGAAAACTTAAGAAATAAGAGTTCATTTATTAGTTAGATATTAACAAACTTTGTTTTGAGTACTATTGCGTACTTGGTATCGGTTGTAATTCGAGTTTTTCGTGAAACTGTTTCATTCGCGGCGACTCATTCTCATTTACTAAGAATTCGCTTGACTGTTCATTGGTGGTTTTTAATAACGAAGCGCCTATGTAAGGAAATTTATTTTTTATGCTTTTTACAGGAAAAATAATATGTAAAACGATATATAATAGAGGCAAAAATAGTCTACGTTGATTGCAAAAATATATTTCATAGAGAAACCTAATATATTCTAAGAAATATTAAATCTCATTCTCTTACCTGTAAAAATTTGTCTGCAGCTTCTGATCTGTAGATTTGCCAGAATATGGCTTATGCGAATCATTGTTATAAATTATTTTGCAAGAGACAACACGTTTAGTCTCGGACCATGTGACATCGATATATAACACTATTAATTTATCTTATTTTTGTTTTTAATAAAACACTATCGTTTTTAATAAAACACTATCAAAATGTACATGTACGGCATTTGCATGTACTGCAAATTGTTTTCTGATAAAAAAAAAAAAAAGATTCAAGTATTTATTTGTAAATCAAAATGTTTACGTGACTAATGCCCAATTTCTTCGCCTCTGATAAGTTCTCGATACTCTTGACAAAGATATACAAAAATATGTAGTTTATCTTTTAGATAAAGTATATCTTTTTGTATTATCTTTATCCACAGAAAATAGCCATCGGGAGATATGAAGAAATCGGCAGTAAGATGGACACTTACAGTAAGCAATATGAAGATATTGTGCTTCATAATTCGTTTATTTTGATTTTTATCTTACAAAATGTTTAATATTTTTTATGATAAAATGTATATGTACATTTTTTATACTATTTACTCAAGAATATTTTTTAAAAAATAGTTATATATATTAGTAACAAACTGTTTATTTTAAAGTAATACATTATTCTAGAAATCTGTAACACGACCCTTCCTTTCCCAGTCGCCGTAACGAGTTGGCTCCGGTCCACGAGGGCCCCCAACTTCGCCCGTTTTTGGATTTGTGTTGTTCGGGAACGGTTTCAAAGGTTCTTTCTCTTGATAAGGATGCTTGCCTTCTTCTAATTCATCTAATTTCTCTGTTCACATCAGTAAGATCTTAGCTCTGTTAAGTGTATTTTATTCTGTCTACTTATTAAAGAAGTTACAGTACGCGCAATTAAAACATACCTATGGGAGTACGTTCGCGCAATTTTTTTCTGAACTCACGCAATCTCGGACTCTCGCTATCCACATCCGTGCTTTTGGATGAGAACAAACGGACGTATCCTTTTGACAACAAAAAGAAAACCACATGCGATTCTTTTCTTTTTGTTATTTCACCAGATACAAAACTCGGTATTTTCTTTTTTTGTTAAATTTCATACCTCCAAAATGCGAACGCGGCAATTGACGCAGGTGTGTCGAAATTAACGAACAGCTAATTCCTTGCATCTTTTTTTTATTTAATGGAATTCTTGCGTTTTTTCTTTAGAAATGACAGTTTTGTATTTATTTTTTTCTCTTCACTAGTTCTTCAAAACATTCCTTCAAAAATATACAGTATATATGAAAAATATATCAGAGATAGCATTAAAATACAATATTTGAAATTTATATTCTCTGCGTTCAGCAGATCAAGCTTTCAAACGTGATTGGCTCTTACTTTTAGAACCAACAACGAGTGTTGATAAGACAGCTCAACCTGGTGTTCTGCTGAACAGCTAAAGATACATTAGCGCGAGAATACATGGAATATCAGCTGTTCTAACCTCTATAAAACTCCAGTTGACGACAAATGATTTTGAACCAAACTGAGAGAGCGAATCTGTTGAACGCACTTTCGCGACAGACACTAAACAGATGTCCAAACACAGTTAAAACTAAAGTCAACTGGGGTGACGATAAATTAACATAAGATCACGCAAGAGTTGACGTTAGCAAACAACACAGTTGTGTATGTACGTCTCTTGACGTACATGCGTACACAGATTTAATGTTATGTTAGGTCGAGAATACAAAAAAGCCCCAAGCGAATTGGCTAATCACAGGCGCACGATGTATAAAGAACGTCTGAAATATTTTCCTTAAAGCTTGCTTGAGTGGTCAATTCGATTACTGCTTAAGCACAGTAGTAAGTTTTTCGTGACAAATCAAAATGTTTTCATTGCATAATAACATGTAATAAATCGTTAGTTTTTGGAATAAGAGCCTGAGGAAGTTGCAAGCAATTTGTAGATTTTAAATAGTCAATTCTATACTCCTTATCAATATTTATAGCGTGTCACACTAAACAAATCATATATTTTTCTGTGTTACCGAATCTTTTTTTTAATAGTAACAGCTTTTTATTTTATGATGTGTTATAAATATTTGCTACGAAAACTTTACAGTTTATACAGGTATATAAATTTTTTCAAAAAAAAAAATGTCGAAGTTTCCTCGTGACAGTAGGCCCTGTTTTGTTAAACGCGATTCTATATCTCCGAAAGAAATCAGAGACTTAAAAACCGCGTTTTAACACACATAACTTTGCTTTGACCAACACAACTCACACCCATCACGAAGGATCAGCCGAAGCTTCCCATCCTAAAATTCGCGAAGACGGTGGAGGCTGATAGCATCAAGCTACGACACTTTCTGCCACGGGTCCAGGGACCTTCCTCAGAGCAAGTGAGTCACTAGGGACTCCGATTGTGGCTCCGTGGTGTGACTCGAGGGAACCTCTAACTCCGAAAGTTTCGGAACTACTATATATAAGAAAAAGGCAGAACGTAAGCACTACCGAGAAACAAGAAAAATGCATTCTATCTTAATAATAACAAGTTATCACATCGAGTTGTACTTACAAAATATTTTTATTTTTTATAATTACATTTATTTTTACATAAAAAAGTTTATATTGTCATTTTTTTAACAAAAACAAGTCATTTATAATATTATTTTATATTAAAAAATTAGACGTAATTTCTCAAAGTAATTATTTATGTTTTCATAACATTTGGACATTATTTTTTCAAATATGTATCATAATAACACATTTTTTACATTAGCTGTATGGTTTATAGTTTTTCAATTATGTAAAGTATATCATACTAAAACAATAAAATTGTATAAAAAATTATCACTATATAATCGTAATAAAAAAATACTTTGTGCAAGAAACAAATTGCAAATCAAATTTAACGTAGTTCAAAGATTGATATTATTTTCAACTGCTTATTATTTGGAGTTTGAATCTTACCTTTTTTTTATATATTAGAACAGTTTCAGCGAGAGAAGAAAGATGAAAAAGCTTTTAAACAATTTTCAAAATTTCTTGTTATACTATATATATTTTGTACACCAAAAACAAATGTCATATATATACATATATATATCGGTTTCGCTTTACAATTGCGTGATAAACCGCACGCGCGTGCCACGTTCCTCTTAGAGCGCAGAATCGTGGTGAAGCAGAATCAGTCGGCCTGGGTGGACGACAGTCGGTCAGAGGGGAACGAAACAATATTGCATTGCTAAATATAATAGCGACGAGACACGCGGTTTCTATACTACTATACCGTCTGCTACGGCGGCATGAGGGCGGCGTCGGTCATCGCCTGAATCACCATCGATGTCCAATATCGTCATCCTCATCGCCTTCGTGTACGACGGTAATCGTGAACGCGCGTCTCTTGTTGCCTCTCTCAAAGGCCGATTGTGGAAAACGGGGTGGTGAACTTTTCCCAGGCGAACGCGTCCGCAAATAAGTGTGTCTTCTGAAGAGTTTTATTTTTGACAGAGCTTTTCTTCACCGGAATTCGGACTCTTGTCACATTGCTGCGTTCGCGTAATTCAAGCCGTAGGTAAATCTTTTGAGATTCTACTATTTTAATGTACGTGTGTAAGGTAAATATATAAGTGCGTGTGAAGTTTTTTTTATTCATGAAAGACTGTGTGTTTATGGAAATTTTTAACGTGAGAGAAAGAGAGAAAAAGAGAGAGAGAGAGAGAGAAGAAAAAAACCGCTGTTGAAGGAGACATCGGTTTAAAAGACGTTTAAAATATTAGCTTTGAGTAACGCATCTTCTTTAAACATTATTGTGTTATTCAATTACAAATAAATCTTGAAAATAATGTTTTCTTGTCTTTGTACATGCGTAATTGTTTTAAAACAAAGCAACGGGGAAGGTTTAAGATTATCTGTGTTGACACAAAATTGCTCATGCTCACGTGTCTCCGGTTTTAATTTCAGTCTTACGACTGCAAATATATGTATGTCTAGCTTATTACCGTCTACATTTCGCTGAATGAAGCTATAATACGAGCAAGACATTGAATGAAATAATGTAAAACAAACTTTTCTCTAACGCGCACGTTACACGCGATATTGTTTTGGAGAATATTTTATTGCGTTAAATATATATAGAAAAAAATATATAGAAAAAAAGAAAAAGGGAAAAATAAACAGTATAGTTAGTTAAAGTGCTCAATTATAATAAGCAATAACTAAGATAAATAAAGTGGTTTTTTAAGAAATAAATTTTTTTCACAGAAACAGAGTGAGAAAAATAGCAAATACTCGCAAATAGTAAAAAAACAAGTTAAAATTTAAAATAATTTTTTTCAGATACAAATTGGATTTTGTCGATTATTGCTTACAATTGATGTCTTGTAAAGAAGGTTACCATCCGAGCGCTAGCTTGCGGTATTCGCAGATCAATAATTTCGTATAGAAGCGCGACGTATGAGCACGGTGTTATTGACAGCATCAGAAATGTATTTAAAACTTAGTTCAATGTTGCAAATCTCGTTTGCGATATTCTTTTATTTGATTTTTATGATAATTCTTCAATTTGGCAATTATTTCTTACGATTTAAAAATCCGAAACATCACTACGATTGATGTTCGACTTGTGTTTGTACGCGATAAAACAATTTATGTTCAGACCGCGCTTAAAATGTTTCGCGATTTAATAAGTTTAAAATGTTTATTAAAAGTTTGTGTAATTGTAGAAAAACTTACGTGTGTAAAAATATGTCTTTTTATATAATAAAAGCATGTGTATCTGGTTAGGAGAGATGAGTAACCAGAAACCCGAAGATCTTTTGTCGGTGGTCATATCGACTGAACTTCCGCCATCTCCGAATTCCCGACAACTTTTTATAAATCAAGATCAACAGGTGTGTTTTTTACGCTCACTACTACACATTCTATTGTGATGCAATTATTATAAATATATTTTGTGTGTTTTCTAAATTATCGCAATTTCTCTGTCGGTTGTCAATTTTACGTCTATCCAGTTTTGTCGCGATGTCAAAAAACAATTAATATATCAGAAAACAAACAAACAAACGGCATTTTTCCAATTCGTTCTGGGAATCTCTCGTCTCTGACGCTTAATAATTTAAACTTCTTAAATAGGATGAAGAAGCGTCCGATTGCCCCTTATTAACGCCGAGTCCGCCACCCACCCAATCGGCCAAGACTCCTCCAATATTCAACACTCTAGAAGAAGCTCCATCAGAAATACCGACGCCAACGCTTGAGAATATTAACACGGAGGACGGACTTAGCTTTATGAACATAGTGAACAGTTCGAGTAAGCCTTTACATGATGGTACGTTTTTTCCTAACTATTGTAATGCATATTCAGCGCGTCCGCACGCGCTCTATCTTGTTTCATTAAGAACTAAATATATACGTATATACGTACATATACGTAGGAGTTTGTCTCTTATTCTTTAAATGTGTTTGTTAAACGAAAAGGAAAAAACCACACGCGGCGCGCTTATAAAAATGTCAGAAATATTTTATACGACAGTGCCTCTCAGTGAGTCAAAGAACTTATATAATCGCACTCTTTGTAAGTCCGATGACTGTTTTAAAATGTCTTGATGAGGTCAAGTTTCACTTTAAGCGTCGGCAATCAATTTTACTGTCGCGTTGCAATTTTTTTTTTTGATCACATTAAACACGTTATTTACAACGACGGTATTTATGTCAATGATAATAACTCATATTGTTTTATAAAGATAGTTTTAAACTATGTATTTTTTTATAAATTTAACAAAGATTTGAAATTTACGCTATTTTGTTTTTTTTTTAGAGAAAAACAAAAAAGAAACATGATAGACTTATATTACATACTATTTTAATACATTATTATATATAATATATATATTATATAAATATTTTATATACATATTATATATATGTTATATAATAATATATACATATGTATAATATATGCTATTTTTTGACAGAATTGCAAATAATTTTGCTCTGTACACGTTGCAGTGCAAACAATTCGCTCCTGCATGTGTGTGAATGATGTTGTCAATCAAATGTTACAGAACCGAGTTCACGTGATCCTATGGTGGAATCCACATCCAGCAGCGGTAGCAGCAGCGATACGAAGGAACCCGTTTGCGCGCAACTCATGACGCAATTGAGCACCGCGTATCAGCATCTTGCCCCCGATGCGCAAGCTTTAGTGAGTATTTGCAAGTGAAATCTTGCACTTCTACGGATTTTCCAGTTGCGCGGATCAGCGTTCGGGAAAGACAAAATTGTTCAATCAAGAATCCGCGCTTAAGATTTATATGTATGTAAGAAGTCAATCTTATTGAATTCATGTGAGAAAAAGTGACGCATATCGCTGTTTGGAAACTGAATTATTATTATTATATATATACATATATATATATATATAATTTCTATAGATTTAATTATAAACTTCAAATGAGAAGAGAAAATTTTTTTTTGGAACGTAAAAGTTTTTGGTGTAAGAAAAGTTTACTTATTTTTGTTCGATACACAGCTCTAACTTACGACATTACTACTTATTATTCTATCTTTACACGTCCATGCTAGACATATGGAATGTTCATCATTCGAGAAATTCACACCTCCCGTTATCGCTACTCGCAGACGTGAGAAAAAGCATAATGATGCTTAATTCACATGTTACAATACATTTGCCTGGCATGTATAAGTGAGAAGTAGTTTGTCAAATGCATCACGCGTAAACGATGCCGCGTCGTGATTGCAATTTACGCCAAAGCTGCATTCGCAACGTGTTAACTCTCAGCCACATCGTGTCTCGGGCATCGGTCTGTGCCATTTTCAGCTGCTTGAACACTCAAAATCTCTCAGTACGAAGAAAGTATTTATCACTAGGGTGACCATGTAGACAATTAAGACAATGATATAATTATATATAAAACAAAAATTATAACAAACACATAAATAATACGTAGCACGACATTGTGACGATACACATACAAAAATCACAAATATCAAGTGGGAAATTTATAAAACAGAATTCACGAGAACGTCAACCAAGAGCTCCTCGCAAAAAAAAAAAAAGAACGCGTCCTGAGAAAGAGGAGTGTCTGGTCACCCTAGGATCGACGTGTCATTGCGTCGTCGCACGCTTTGGTGGAGGTATGTTTCCAAGGATGCGCTCCCTCTTTCGCCACTCCCGATTTCTATATTTTTGTATGCGCTCCCGCTGCTCCGAAATATGAATGGAATGAATCCGAGAGACGCGCAAGAGAATTCTGATCTCCAGTGACACGTGTCTCACTGATGTGTATAATCACTAATCTGATCTCCATCGCTTCCGCTTTCTAACATCGTCATAATGTACTCACGTCGTAACTGTTTAGTTTTACAACCAGGAGAACGGTGGCATGCCGCCGCTCGTCGGAATACATCTGGTGGTCCCGAAACCGCCCAAGGATTACCGTTTCATGAAATGGAACTGGCCGTTGATACGGAAAACGTGTTACTGGTCGCTGATGTCGATTCTGACCGGATGCGCCGCGCTTGTTATCGGCATTATCGCCACGATGCCTAAGAAGCAAGTATCCGATACGCTACTTTATTTGCGTACAACGTAAGATGAGTAAGTCGATAAAGATCGCGATTGAAAGGAACAATCTTATATGATATTAAATGAAGATATTAAATGAAAAAATAATAAATATTAAATATATTTTAATATTCTTCATATACTTTACAAAAAAAAATTACAAAACTTTGTCCATTAAATTATGTGAAACAATCTGTATTAGATGTGATCCAGCGGTGGAATGGTGGCAAGGCAGCACCTTTTACGAAATATTCCCGGCGTCCTTCCAAGATTCGATGAAAGGCGCCAACGGGATCGGCGATTTACGCGGGATAGTCACGCGGTTGGACTATCTGAAGGACCTCGGGGTGCGAGTCGTTCGACTCAACTCGATCTTCCCGGCGTCGCATTACCCGGAATATTACTCGGACATCAGCAACATGACGGACGTGAACAAGGAGCTGGGCACGCTGGAGGATTTTTCCGTGCTCGTGCGGGAGATTCATATGCGAAATATGAGCATCGTTCTCGACTTGCCTCTGTATCCGTACGTGAAGATTTCGAACGACGAAGCGGCGCCCGTCGTCGCAAAAACAAACGAGACCAAACAAGCGATTCGGAACAGACGAGACGTTACGAACGACGCGATGATCCGCGTATTGCATCCGTCCGCATCGACCACGTCGGTTGAAGCAATTGGCGACATTTTGTCGTCCGTCCCATCACCGCCGCTGGAAGAGATGATGAAGCAGGCGCTTTCGTCCAATCCCGCGGATTCCTATCAAGGACACCTCGTCACTGAAGCTATCAAGATCTGGAAGCAAAGAGGAGTGGACGGGTTTTATTTGAAGGGATTGGAGCACTACGTCAACGAGGACACGTTCGTGAACTATCTCAAGTACTGGAGGTCCCTTGTACTTCCGAGCGGTATTCTCATGTGTCACATGAACGTTCTGGACGCCGCGATTTCCGTGGCCGCGAGAAACACCATCTTGGCCAGAATAGATCTGATCGACGTGATTCTTCGTTTGACGAACAGTACGAAGGATATTAAGGCGCAAATCGACAGCGTCATGAACGGTGTGCTCTTCGACAAACCCGGTTATCCGTGGATACACTGGTCCGTGGGCAACGTGGATTCCAACAGGATGGCTTCCACCCTGAGCGTGAAGAACGCCACTATAGCGGCTTCTCTTTTGAACATGATGCTACCCGGAACACCCAGTATATTTTACGGAGATGAGGTACAAGTTGTGTCATTATCAAAGTGATGATTGTTATAAGCGCGAGGTTAATAATTAACATTTAATTATTATTATATGTTATTTAATCATTATCTCTTAATTGTTTTCTTTTAATTTTTATTTCACATCCACAGATAGGTATTGAAGATTGTGAGTGTCAAGATCACAAAGATTTGGCGCACGTGCATAATTTAGTTCCTATGTATTGGGAAAAGAAGGACAATTCCGATAGCAGTTTTTCGCCCATGGGAATCACGACCTGGTTACCGGAAGCTAGGAAACCAACGGAAACTATGTTGAAGGGTGCCATTACGCAAATGACGAGACTGCGAACGGAAACAACGCCGATTTACGTCAAAGCGGTGCTCAGAGAAAATCAAATTACGGCAAATTGCGACGTTAGGTAAAGTTTCTTGAGAGAAGTGAAATTTCTCATAGTTACAGTTTACCGCGATGCATTAATTTCTTTCACAAGGGAAAGCTTCTCTTCCTCTTTACGCACGTTTTAAAGCTCTTACTTTTCTCTTCCTTGGAATTTGAAAATAATTTTTACATAATATTTCTGTCGCTGTAATGTTCTCCCAGAATTTTTATTGATTACTTTTCATTAACTTATATTAGGTCTACCGGAAAGTTCTGTCTGTTTTTGGAATAAAACAAAATACAAATTTTTCTTTACCGTCAATAAACTTTATTAAATAATATAATTGCCATTATTATTAATAATTTCTTACCAGCGTGAGGGCAATTTGTATATCCCAGTTTTGAAAAATTAAGACAAATTTGTATTTTGTTTTATTCCAAAAACGGACAGAACTTTCCGGTAGACCTAATATATAGGTTTATTTATTTTATGTTTAGATACGCGGAAGATGACATGATCGTGATCGAACGGTGGTATCCGCGAAGAAATTCTTACGTGTTTGTGGCCAACTTCGGTAACGAGACGCGTAAAAAGGATTTGTCGTCTCTTTATTACGGTGGTTACGTTGTTGTAGGCCCTAAATATAGAATAAATCGAGATGTGTACTTTAAAGAACTTACCGTCCTCCCCGGAGAAGCGTTCGTCATAAAATTGGATAAATAAAAAAAACTTAATTAGAAAGAATAAATCGCAACATTAGATGTTTATTTCTCTATTTTATATAAATACATATCTCTGTCTCTTACTCTCATGATCGAGATTAAAGAGTGTCGATTGAAAATGGAGGTATTTTGCAACGAGATATTTCTATAAAACTGCAGAAGGCCTTTCGAAATCTTTATTTTTGTTTAAAAGAGATATGTTTTTAACTAAAAAAATGAGGGAAAAAAAATCAAATTTTGTATCTACATACAAATAACACATGTCAATGATATAAATTTTAGTTGTGTTTGTATCAAAATACCTGATTTTTACAACGAAAAATTTTAAGCATATCAGCCATATTATTTGAACAAATTGCAATTTGATAAAAAAAAAAGAACAAATTAACTAACAAAAAGAGGAAAGAATCCGTGAATTCTATATTTTATAGTTCTTTTACCGAGAAAAGTTCAAAAACTATTATCGCGGATATATGTGTTTGTGGATGCGCAAATCGTAATTTTTACAATAAAATTGTTCACAAAACGGCATAGATTTCTACTTAAAACTGATAAAATGCTATAAAAAATAATTTATTTGTGTACAAAATATAACAAAGTATTATAAATAGTTGTTTTTCGATTGCATATACAATATCTCATAAATATGTTTATCGCGCGTTGGCATAAAGTTATATAATTCTATACATACAATTATATATATTGCGTTATAATCGTGATATATAATCAAACATAAAAAAAAAAACGTATTAAAATGTACATATTTATTAAGCTCTAACTAGACTGTGTGAAAAAATACAAATACGTATTTGACGTTGTTGATGAAGTCATTTTTATGAATTTTTACACAGTCACATAAAAACTCGAATTACAAATGTTGTATAATAATTTTATTAACACATAATACAGGGTACTTATTATGAAATTATTTAAAGTCACTTTTGTGTTTTGTCGTTTTTTTTTTTTTTTGAAAAAAAAAAAAAATCGAATAAAATCAAAAAATTTCAAAATAGGTACCCAAGTCATATAAAAAACTTGTATACCAAACATACAAAACTATTTTATATCATATATATATTATATATATGGATGTATACATTTTTTGTTTTATATATATCGTATAGAATTTCTGTATTATAAATTTCATAATATGAAACTCTCGTAAAACTCTTTGTGTAAGATTTCACTAATGTTTGCTGAAAAATCAAGGTGCTATATAAATTTTACATATATATATGTATCTATATAAATAGAAGCGCGGAAAGATTATCCGGATGATGATCTGTCCTTTTCATAGAAACTCTGTAAATAATTACGAAAAATTATATTGTTAATAAAAACTTTATAAGAATGATTTGCAAAATGTTCTCGCATATGTTTTTCATTAAATAATTATTACTGCAGCTAATAATTATTATACAATAAAAAAATTCGACTACGAATATTAAACATTTATTTCTTACTTTTGTTGCTATGTCGATAAGAATTTCCGCCATTGCGGGACCTGTTTGCTGCACCATGTCGTAGAAACGTTTTTTCTCTTGTAAAAGAATATATGGGTGATCGACTTCCTGAAGATTCAATGTTTAATTAGATGTTTAATCACTTGCTTCACACACGTTGTACTTTTGTTAATTTAAGAAATCGTTGGTTTTTAATTGTTTATATTTTCTGTCACTTCTACACTTACCACAAGACATCCACCATCCATCACAAATATTCTGTCGCTGTCCATAATAGTGTTCAATCTATGAGCTATAGTGAACACAGTGCAGTTGACAAATTTCGTCCTGACCGTCTTTTGTATAAGCGAATCCGTGTAAGGATCGATATTGGCGGTCGCTTCATCCAGCACCATGATTTTGTTGTCTTTAATGATGGCTCGCGCGAGGCACAACAGTTGCCTCTGACCGACGCTGAAGTTGGATCCTCCGTCGGACACCTTAGTGTTCAATCCGACGGCCATGCTCGCGATCGTCTCTTTCAGTTTAACATTCTCGAGAGCTTGCCACAGCAAAACGTCGGAATACTGATCGAAAGGATCGAGATTTTGTCGTAGACTACCGTTGAACAAGAAAGGTTCCTGCGGGATGATGCTGATCTTCGACCGGAAGTCTTGCAGAGCGATTCTGTCGGTGGACACACCGTCTATGCGAATCTCTCCCTCGACACAGGCGAGACGGAAAAGAGCGTTGATCAGGGAAGACTTTCCGGCGCCGGTTCTACCGACGATTCCGATCTTTTCCTTTGGCACGGCGATGAAACTGATGTTCTTCAGAATATACGTGCCTTCTTTACTGTATTTTAAGCACACGTTCTCGAATTCCACGAGGCCCTTAGTCGGCCAGTCATCCGGCGGTTTGGTTTCCGGCTTGCTGTCGATCATCGGCTCCTCTTCCAAACTACTGTACTCGAGAATTCGCTCCATCGAGGTCAGGTGACTCTCCATCTCCGCCGTTTGTCGGATTCCGAACTGCAGCAGATTCGTCAGCGACATGATCTGCGTGATGACCAGACCGATGTTGCCCACCACAGCTAGATCTAAGAACGTGAAGATCATGATGAGCACTCCGATGTAAATTTGACAGATTATGTCGACGTAAAAACCAAAGGCGCGAGAAGTAGCCAAATAGAGAAAACAGGCGGACGAATGAAGATCCTGATGAGTGCACAGGTCCTCCATTAGTTTCTCCTCGGCGTTGTGAGCTCTTATCGTCGTCAGACCTTGCAACGATGCGCTTAGATGGTCGAAGATCGGCGAACGAGCTGAATATTGTTTTGTTATTTGTAGCCTTTGTAAATGTATGATATCAATGTGTCTTATTTCACTTACTTGTTCCTTCTAAACGTCTGATGCTGCGACTGGTGCGGATGTATATCTTGCGCAAGTAAATAAAAATGCAACTACAAATCACCGTGGGTATGGCCAGCCACGGAGTGATCGCTATGACCATGATCACCACCGTGACTAAGATCAAGCTGATTACTATGATGTCAAATATACACATCGATAGCAGTAAGTCGACGATATTGATATCCCTGGCGAATCTAAAACAAAAAATATTTTTTTTCCTTGTGCAACTGTTTTCAAGAATGCACTTGCAATTGTTATCACTATTAATGTAATTATTATTACTATTACTACTGATGTACCTGTTTAATATACGGCCAGCCGGATTGATGTTGTAGAAGTACATAGTAGCGCGCAATATGCTGCGGAACATGTCGGAATGCAGATTTATCGACGCCCACATGCACACGTTGAAGTACACCACAGTCTGGACTTGCCACAGAAGCACTATAGTCGCTATCATGGCGCTGTAAGTGTAGATCATAGAGTCGCGAGTCAAAGGACCGGCCCAGATAAACTCCGTTGTATCGTTCTCAGTTCTATACCACGAATTCGTCTCGACGTTCACCCAAAATGCGACGAAGTAATCGCTTCCACCGGAGATAATCTGACTCATCAGGAAGATCAGTAGCATCAATGTAATCATGAAGGGTTTCTTGCTGGCCTTGAAGTAAGCGAAGAACACCTTTGTCGCCATACGTCCCTTCACTCTCGTCTCGCGCGTCTCAACCGGCAGATTGTCTGAGATTTCCTCTTTATCCTTCGTCTCGATTTTCATCAATTTTCGAAACTGATCGATTTCAGACTTCTGGTTTTCCGTTTTCTTGCTCTTCGCGTCCGATGTCTGCAGCAGTTTCAAGAAATCGAGTCCCAGTGTCTGCAATTGCTCAAACGTGCCTTTCTCCTCAATGGCGCCGTTGTTCATCACAACGATCTGGTCAGCCAGTTGCAAATACTGCAGCTGATGTGTCACGAGAATTCTTGTCTTCCCCTGATCGGCAACAGTTAAAGGAAAAATTAAAAATTTTCTAAACCAATATATAAGGCCTTACGAGCCGTTTCCAAGACGTTGGATGGAAACTGTACGTGTATATATATGCATACACGTGTTACAAGTTCAACTTGTACATTTTTTACAAGTGAGTATTTTTTGAATTGAAAACTCAATTCTTAAATTCATACGGGATGCTGAATTTGCATCTCACATATGACAGACCCCGGATACTCCCCTAACTAATTTTTAAAATATTGCGAAAAAAACTCCTCGGCCAGGAGTCGAAAGTTTTTTTCGCAATATTTTAAAAATTAGTTAGGGGGGTATCCGGGGTCTGTCATATGTGAGATGCAAATCCAGCATCCCGTATGAATTTAAGAATTGAGTTTTCAATTCAAAAAATACTCACTTGTAAAAAATTTACGAGTTGAACTTGTTACACATGTATGCATATATATATACACGTGTATGCATATATATATACACGTACAGTTTCCGCTCAACGTCTTGAAAACGGCTCGTAAAGCTTTATATATTGGTTTAACTTTCAACGAGCTTTAAAAATTGTTTAAAAATTTGCTTTTTTCCAAGGAGAGAGAAAATCAGGTTCAAATTGTCTTAACTTTATATTGAAAATAGAGAAATATTATTAATATATAGCTCTCAGGTTTAAAACAACAACTCGATTTGTGTCTGCGTTGACGAGTCTCGGTAACACACACACAACGTTCGGAAAGAATTTAAATAATAAATTCTAAATATTCTTTCCACCCCCCAGCGCAAAGTATCTATTACTTTTGTCGTACAATTCTTGCCTTTAGATAGCCGCAGATGCATTCGTCGACAAGACGTCTGCCGACGTGAGAATCCACGGCGGAGAGAGGATCGTCCAGGAGATAAATGTCGGCGTCCTTGTAGATCGCTCGCGCCAAGTTGATCCTGGCGCGTTGACCGCCGCTCAAATTTATTCCTCTCTCGCCCACGATAGTCCGATCGCCGTAAGGGAACGAGCTTATGTCCGTCTTCATCTGACAGACCTTGACCACCTCGTCGTAACGCGACTTATCCATGTCTTGTCCAAATAGAATGTTCTGCTTCACAGAAGAGGCGAAGATCCACGGCTGCTGACTGACGTAGTTTATTCTTCCGTGACTCTCGATGGTGCCTCTCGTCAGAGGCAGCTCTTGAAGAATCGCCTGCAGCAAACTGCTTTTGCCCGAACCCACTTGGCCGACGACGATCACCAGGCTGCCGTGTGGCACGGTCAAGTTTATGTCACGCAAAGTGTCATTCTGGCTGTCGCCGTGCCACTTGGCAGTGACCTTCGTCATACTGAGTGCGAACGTGTCTAACTCCGTGCTACGTGAGTCACGCGTTTTTGCAATCTCGGAGTGCATCAAGAATTTTTGCAAGCGGCGAAGAGAGACCAACGCTTGTGCCATCTGATGAAGACCTGTACGAAACACACTTTACTATATAGAAGAAAAAACCTCAATATGTAACAGAAAATAAGCACAACTTCAACTAAGTAGCCCTTTATATTATAAGAGTTTTGTGAAAGGAAAAGAGTGTTTCATGCGTTTTGTTTTTAGAACGGAAATCTCTTTCTCTCTTCCCACGAGATACAAAGATTATTGTTCGATCGATTTAGTCCGTCATTTGTGACGTAAACGCCAATTCTTGAATTTTATATCAATATAATCAATAATCTTTGTAATTTAGAAGTGTACATAGGTGCGTTTATCATTATATTTTTCTTCATTATATTTATTTGTGCGTAATAACGTGTTATCAAAAGTAATCAACAACTATGTAAAATAAAATAATTGTATTACAGTTTTGCTACTGAAGATGACTAAATAAATAGTCGAAACGTTTAACTTTAACTCTAACATTTTTTCTGCACAACATCCTGCAACATTGGTTCATACTAGCCAAGTTAATACACACATACAATTTTATCTACTGAAACCTGAGAACAACTCTCACCATTTGACATTGTTAATTTATATCAATAGCCTTACCAAATGCAAATCCGAAGATCATCGAGTTTCGTAGAACGTTGAAATAGGCCGTTACTAAGTACACTTTTTCAGCATTGATGTAATTCCCGAACAGAACGTACGACAAAATCGTGATGAAAATACAGAGTCGAGGAACGTAGCAGTCGAAAGTGAAAGCCAATTGTTTCAGTATAGAGAACTTTCTGATCACGTTCATCTCGCGTCTAGAAATCAAATCCTGATGACAATTTTTCCAATTCGAACGCTTTTTATATTATCGGCAATTTTGAAACCGACGTTTTCAGGTCATGACGCGTACTCACTTCCTTGCATTCTCCACGAGTTTGTAAAACGGGGTTTCCCAGACGTACATTTTGATCACTTGCAATCCGGTGATTATTTGATTCATCAGTCTTAGTCGATTGTCAGATCTCTTAGCCATTTTAAGGGTCAACGGCATGATATTCTTCGTCAGGAACGCTGAAAGGAAATTGAAATTTTTGCGATATAAATCCATTCATCAGTAATAATGTATGCCAACAGACGTAATCAATCCAGAATCACATTCTAAACCGTAATGAGTCAGTTTGGAAAACTTGATATTGTTGACAGAATTTACCTTGAAGAGGAACAAACAGCACAAATACCAACATTCCCATCATCACTGCCCATCCAACTTCGGAATATGTGAAGTATATGATTAATATAACTTGAATAGGAGCGATCCAAATGTAGTGCAAATCTATGAGGAAGTATTCTAATCTGGTGATGTCGCTGCTTAGAAAGTTTACCATCTGAAAGTGTGAAGTACACAAATTCGAAGTATTTCATCTTCTGCGCGTATTCACATTTTATTAAAATTCGATTCTTAATCTAATGTATGCGTAAAAAGACGTTTCGTTTGACTTTAGGTAATAATTGCAAGATCAACATCTTGTGGCGCGTACAAGCTCTTACAGCTTACCTGTCCAACAGATGTCTCATTATCCAACACCGAATTTGAGATCCTCAATATTTTTCGATAAATCAACGCGGTAAGAGATATCTTAAGTTTCAATCCCATGTGCAAACTGTAATGGACGGTGTAGTGTGTGATAAAAGCGTCTACAATAGATAGGAGAATTAGACCGGCTGCGCTGTAATACACTTCGTCGGTCCAGTTCTCTCTGGTGTTCGCGAAGTAACGCAACAGAACGGCGAGTAACAGAGGTTGATACATTCTACAACATAATCAGTGTGTGTGATTCAGCGCGAATGTTCCGACAATATTTCGCGTAAAGATTGCACGAGCTGATGACATACTTAGAGAACAATTCCATGAATGCTTCCGCCAGTCCAGCTAGCATTATCTCTTTTCCGAAACAGCGCAGCAACACCCGGACTAACCGCGGCTTGGCGCCATTTTTCTTCTTGACGCAAGATTCTATCTCCTCTTCCCAGGCTTTGCTTACGAACTCGCCCAGGTAACTGGTTCTGTCTTGCGTGAGTGTCGTGTAAAGATCGTTCTCTTCGAGATCCTTCTTGTAACCGACCGAAAAAATTTTATGGGTCCACCTGCGCGCACAGTGTTTTACTTTTTCTCTCTTTTCTAAGATTCCTCGATCTCGTACTTCCGCGACCATCGTGGATTGATGAACGTCAGAAGCGAGGAAAATACGCAAAACTTTCGTACACTTTTCGTGTAAAACGCACGTAGAATCACAAAACACGCTCGTTAAAATATATACCGGAAACTCTTCCTTTGATTCAAACCAAGGCCGCACAATGGAAACAAAACATGGGCTTCTCACAGGTTTTGACAGCCGAAACATATCTTGATTTTGAATTTCTTACGCTAAATCATTACCGCAAACACGAAGTTTCCGGACATATTTTACAGGTGTGCTTTGTTGAACAAATGTTTTGACTTTTGTTGCCAAACACTTTGATTTTGTGCGTTTCTTCAAGTGATCGCAATAAACACGCGTCTTGTAGAACTTACCAATAGGTGAGAAGAGAGATTACATTCGCGTTTTGTCGTGGATTTTTCGGATACTTCCTTTGACCGTCGTTTAACATGGCGACGAGTGTGTAAAAGTTTGTGTCACTCTTTATATGCAACTGTGTGTATGTTCAAGTATTTCTCGTTTTAAATATAACGCTATCTGTAACATACATATTTATGTTAATTGTTACGAGCAGTGTATAATTTTGTTTTTTTAAGCAAGACAATTTGAAGAAAATTATGAAGAAATTTTCATAAAGAAAATTATATAACAATCACATTATGGAACAAATTGCACGACATTTACTTGTTATTGGTATCCATTTGCACTGTTTCCATCTGATAAGTACGTTCAAGACTGTCAATGACAGTCAAATATGACTGTCATATTTTCACATATCGCGCTAATTGCGGTACTTATACACGCTCATTACGATTAAAATAGCTAAAACAATATCGCGCAATCGATTCTTAAGCAACAACATGCAACATAATTTAAAGAGAAAGATATTAGTCCGCATCAAGTGCTTTATCTTTTAACTGATAACTTTATCGTTATGTAAACACGAGATTATTTATATCTGTTTATAAACTATGATTATAAAATTTCGGAATTTTTTCCAGTTTGCAGTATTTATCTTGTGCAAAATTCGTGAACAGAGATATTATTTAAATTTATGTTACCGTTAATTTGTTACACTCGATGCGGACTAATATCTTTTTCTTTAAATCAATTATGTTGTTGTTTAAGAATCAATTGCGCGATATTTTTTTAAGCTATTTTAGTCGTAACGAGCGTGTATAAGTAGCGCGATTTCACGGTAAGACTCTTCCATTTTACACAATAGTGAAGATACCGATACAATGCGATGAGAACTATAACTCTATATTTAATGCATTGCCTACCAGCTGGTCGCGAACAATTCCACGGTATGCATTTTGACGAACTGTTTTTTTGTCCTCTCTGAGAAAATAACATCCCTGGCTCACGTAGCATATACTTAGTACTTATGATAATAAGAAGAACAAAAATGTCAGTGGTCAGCAAGTAAGTTCTCTTGCATCGAAATAAAGGAACACGGTAATTAAGGTCATCGGAGATCTAAACTCAATAATTACCGCCAACGAGGACTGTCATTACAACAAGTCTCTAGATATTTTCGGATGAATGCTCATACGATATTACGTACCGACGTTATAGTCGGTAAAATTAAATATGCAGCGCTGGCTTATCAATATTGCAGTACTAACAAGATAGTCAATACTCTTCACGTGATCGGCACATCCTCCTGTTTAGTCGAAAAAGTTTTCCTTGTACCTGGGACAACATGTTTGCGAACAGTCTGCTGTAAACATCCGGACACACTCGAAGCCGAGCGCATTATGAAGGTGTAGAAATTAAAGAGAATTGTTTAGTCTATTAAACAATACACTGTATAGAAAGAGAGAGAGAAAGAGAATGATGACGAAATCTTCCAAGTACACGACTTCGAAACGTAGCGATTTGCCAAACGGTTCTTGTAAAGTTTAAAGACATAATTCGTAATACACTTCCAATTTCGCGTCTTAAGATAAACAAAATTAGAATATCTCTGCGAGAATTTCTCTACTCGAAATTTGTTCTTATTCTACACGTGGTGTGTCATACGATGACTCTTTCATTTTCAGACAACTGAGTTCGCTCGAGCGTCAAACATAGTAATTTGGAACAGATGGTTTTTGAGACTTTTAGGTCTGTGGCCGATCAGAGTGAATCAGCCCGTGTTCGTATTTTTCGTCATATACTCCATAAGTATCTGGATCATGGAGATGTGCTACCTGTTCGAATGCGACACACTAGAGTGCGTCGTCACGAATTTATCGGAGAACATTTTATTTCTGATACTAACCGGAAAGATAGTGGTGATGAGACTAGGCTGCGATATAATGAGCAAATTTCTGAAAATCATCGAAAGTGATTTGACGACCGAGGCCTATCACAACGTACAAGAGAAGACCGTGTACTTACGGTACAACGAGATCGGGCTGAAATTCATCAAGATTTCGATGGGTAACACAATGGTGGCGGCTATAATATATTACTTGCGAACATTCTTGGAAAATTGGAATGCAAGTAAGTGAAATATTACGTTCGAAGAAATAAAATTTTATTTACTCGTGTTGTAAATCAGCATCAGAGATCTTTTGATAAGACTCCAACAGTTCATCTATCGTGTTTACTCTAATTCATTTGTGTCAATTAGCAAAGTTTTAAGAAACTTATTCATGGTTTAATTTTCTTCTTTAAATATTTTTTAAAATATTTTTTTAAAAATACAAGTATAAAAAATAATAATAATTGTATTTGTTTTACTTTTACGTATAATTTTTGAATTTTTGATTGAGCGTGACTTTCCGAGATATTGTCATCATTACGAAAAGATGATAAAAACGAGTTTCGAAGAAGAGGAACAATGCGTTATCTTTCTGAAAAAACGGATAAATCAAATGTTTTCAAAATTACAGTGAATTATAAAGTACTCACACTGTATCGTTTCGTATCTTCTTAATTCACAATCGATTGTGCACGTATTATTGAAAAATAATTCGGCAATCGCTAGAACGATCCGCGTGTACGTTGCCACTCATTGCTCAGAAACGATTAGACGCGAGAATTAGCAGAAAAACAGAACAAAACATGAGACTTATTCGGAAATTATTATACCAAAAATATCGCTAATTTTTTATAAATTAATGACATATCTCTGAAAAACATGAATGTAGTGTATAATTTGTATGAGATACACAGTAAAAAATTGTGCGTCAAAATATAGAACTTTTCTTGTGTTACAACGTTTTGATTATTACTTCAATGTAAAATTAACGTAATACTGATATGTTATTATTTTTTTAATTTTTTCACATGTTAAATTTATGTTAACTTCACAAATTAACATTTTTTTCCTGTCATTTAAAAATGGAAAATTGTTTAAGTGCCTTAAACACAATGATTTCAATTAATCTAGATGTTTCAAAGTCAATTTAACATACTAAAAAAATTTAAAAAATCTTCGACCACATTGTACAAATTAAAATGTTTTATTAAAATTTCTTACAAGTTACTGTAACTATTGTTTTGTGTAGTTTTAATTATTTTAGGTTAGTTTTACATCACGCTTACAGTCAAAATAACAAATATAAATGTAAAGTATTGTGTAAAGTATTTGACTTTACTAGTTTGTCAATAAGTGACTCACAACGAATAAGTTATTCGTTGAGTTATTTTAAAGTAAAATTTAGAGTGAACCTTCTGGAACATGCAAAAAATGTTAAAATTATCATTTTTTTTTTACTAATATTGCTTATATTTAATATGTTTACAAAAAGAGAGTTTTGTTGATTATTAGTTTTTTAATCGAGAGTTATAAATTGAATTAAAGGAACAGCAACTGCAAATCTTTGACTAAATTAATGCTTTAACGTATAAATACACCAGAGATAAAAAGCAATAAAATTAAATTTAACGTAATATGTATGTACAGTGACGTCTGGTTCCAATTTCTCATACGAATTGCCGTATCGCGTAATTCCCTTCATTGAGATCAACGATATGTTCACCTATACGTGCTTCTGCATCTATCTGATGATTGCTCTTCTGACAATAACCTGCGGTTATTCAGGACCAGATACTTTCGTAATCAGCATGACGCTTCATATCTGCGGCCAGTTAGCCGCGTTATCGTGCAGAATCGATAGTTTGTTAAAAAATCACGACAATTATCGGTATCACTTAAGTATCATCGTACACAGACATCTTCAGTTAATAACGTGAGTTGTATCCTTATTTTATTTTGCAGATATATTTGCACATGCGCTTGTCATCTTAGAAAAATACTATTGCGCAAAAATTTTTATATATAATTAGATCAATCTCTTGATCCCCGTGTAGCAAAATTATCTTATCTCTCAACGTGATGTTGGACACTAATTTTGTTTCACAAATTTGTAGTCAAACCTCTTTTTGATACAACATATTACTTACTGTTGCACATTTTATGCTTTTTTTGTTGTTGCTGTATTTAGTTCTTTCAAAAAAAAAAAAAAAAAACGAATGATTCAGACAGACTGTGAGACAATTGTAGTCAAAAAAATCTACAAGTTCGAATCCAGTGAAGGGAAACGAAAGAGTCGTACTCACACGAAGATCACGTGTATGCAACTGAGGTCTAAGTCCGTCTACTTGCACTACTGCGCATGTGAAAAATTCACTTTTCCACTGGTGAATCACTTGACAATCAATTATTAAGCGACGAAGAACGCTTTAATGAGATGTTTCAAGTGTGTGGCAAGTACGAATCTTAATTGTTTCATTATGTACACACCGATGTCTCGATAACGTAAAAACAGGTCTAAACGTTTCCGTCGCATAGTAAATAGTTCTCGATAAGATAAAAGAAGAAAAAAGAGAAAGAGAGAGAAAAAATATGTATGTGTGTGTGTGTGTGCGTGTGTGTTATCTCTTTGCGATTTTTTTCTATTTCTATTTTTTACTTTTAACACTAAAACTGTTTAAAGATATATTTTTAAATAAAAGTTTACTACACAGTTTGTCCGGAAAGTTCCCGGACTGATTTTTTCTAGCGCGGGTAAGCGGCGCTATCGAGCGGTCAACGCTGGAACTACTTAGTATAGAC
>NW_018020714.1:62379-90228 GCF_002006095.1 Pseudomyrmex gracilis
CTTGAAGTGTAAACTTGTTTAATAAACCATATCTTTCATTTTCGATTTTTAATTCACGTAGTCCGGGAACTTTCCGGACAAACTGTGTATAAGCGCTTGTGGAAATAGATTATATATAAACTCAATCACACTCTATATATCTCGAATTTAAGACAATTGCAAAATACAGTTTTTTTTTTTAATGATTTTGTATTTTATACGCAAATGCTGTTGATCTTAATTCTATACAGAAAATAATCTAATCATGTTTTAACAATGTAACGCATTTCAGATTAGCGGAACAATTGGAGAATACTTTCAACTTGATATTTTTTGCGCAAAGTTTGGGCAGTACAGTCTTACTATGTTTAACCTTGTACATGGCTGTGGTAAGTTTTACGAACACAAAAATCCAAGTTTTGACGTATACTTGATGATAATTAAGAACAAATCAGTTATAATTGATAAAATGTCATTGTGCGTTGTAGAAATAATAGCAATTTGCATGTCAATATGACGCATATAATTAACGTGATGTTTGATCAATTTTCTAATGCTTTTTAGAATCCGGCTTCTAGCGAAGATAAAGAAGTCAGTACTGTTATAAGTTATACATTGTACATATTCTGCCTACTTATAACAATCTGGTCATATTGCTATACAGGAGAATGTCTCATTACCGAGGTAAATAAAAAATAATTGTCATTTAATGACATAATCGTCATTTCGATCTTTTATACGTGAACGATGTTATCATTAAGTGTTCTCTAGACAGACTGCTTTATCTTATAACAGAAGTAAACTTTATCTGATGTATGAATGTTGTTTGATCTTTATCTTACAACTAATTAACCGGAAGTTTTTTAGTCACTCTTTAGTCATAATTAAAAAAATATATATCTCACAATAATTTTATATTTTACACAGAGTACTGGAGTGCGTGATGCATTTTACAAGTCGGATTGGTATAATCATTCGCCAATGCAATCACGGTTAATCAGAACGTGCATGATTCGAGCTGAAAAACCAGCAATATTGACTATGGGTAAATTTTGCGTGTTATCATTAAACACATTTACAAACGTAAGTCAGTAAATTATATATATATCTTGATACATATATTCTATGTTTTACCATTAGCATTTTATATTTAACTGATTCATGTTCTATTTGCAGTTAATAAAAACGTCGATGGCGTATCTATCCATGTTAAGAAATTTTTCGTAAAACGATGTTTTAGCTTGAAAATTTGATAAAAATCTATATATCAATAACAATTGTTAAGTATTATAATTTATAAGCCACGTAAAGTAAATTTTGATCATGTAAAATTATATTTTTTAAGTAGTTAAAACTAATAATGTTTTTACCTCTTTGTTTATTTGTTTCTATCAATTATATTTGTAATAACTATTGTATTTATTACAAAAAACGTAGAGAAATACTAAAATAGTTTTTTGCAAACAACTGACTCACATGTTACGAGACAATTTTCTTTCGTTCTGCTTTCTCATTCGCTGAACCTCTCGAACCACGAAACATGATAATTTAATTTAATCACTTGCAATCAAGTCAATAAGTTCTCCTACATCGAAATACGGTACTTAAGGTTATCGGAGCTTAGTCCTCCCAAACTCAATAATTATCGGCACTAAGAGGGCTGTCATTAAGATAATATGCCTTAATTAATATTAAACTCTAGATATTTTTAGATGACTACTCGTACGATTCTACGTTTGACGTTATAGCCTGAAAAATAAAATGTACAGTACTGGCTTGACAATATGACAGTATTAACAAGATAGTCAATTTTCTTCATGTAACCGACATGTATTCTCCTGTTAGTAGAATAAGTTTTTCTCGTAGTCGGGAAAGCATATTTGCGAACTGCTGTATCATCTGGACACACTCGAAGCCGCATTATGCAGGTAAAGAAATTGAAGAAAATTGTTTACTTAATTAAACAATACACTGTACAGAGAGAGCGATGACAAAATTTTTCAAGTATACGACTCCAGACGTAGCGATTTACTACAGTTCTTGTAAAGTTTACATACGTAATTCGTAATACACTTCCAATTTCGTGTCTTAAGATAACATAGATAAAATTAGAATATAAGATAAAATATATTAGACACAAATATATTAGAACATAAAATAAAATTAGAATATCTGCGAGAATTTCTCTTATCGAAATTTGTCCTATTCTACACGTGGTGTATCATACAATGATTCTTTCATTTTCAGACAACTGAGTTCGTTCGAACGTCAAACGTAATAATCTGGAATAGATGTTTTTTGAGATTTTCAGGTCTGTGACCGATCGGAGTGAATCAGCCCGTGTGTTCGTATTTTTCGTCATATATTTCATAAATATCTGGATCATGGAGTTGAGCTACCTGTTCGAATGCGACATACTAGAGTGCGTCATCACGGATTTATCGGAGAACATTTTATTTCTGATACTGACCGGAAAGATAGTGATAATGAGACGAGGCTGCGATATACTGAGCAAATTTCTGAAAATCATCGAAATCGTGATTTCACGACCGAGGCCTACCACAACGTACAAGAGAAGACCGTGTACTTACGGTACAACAAGATCGGCTTGAAATTCATCAAGATTTCGATGGGTATTACAATAGTGGCGGCTACAATATATTACTTGCAAACATTCTTGGAAAATTGGAGTTCAAGTGAAATATTACGTTCGAAGAAATAAAATTTTATTTACTCGTGTTAAATCAGCACCAGAGTTCTTTTGATAAAACTCCAACAGTTGATCTGTCATGTTTACTCATTCATTTTTTTGACAATTAGCAATGTTTAAAAACATTATTCAATATTTAAGTAAAAAGTGAAATTTGTTTACTTTCGTAAATACATGGTTCCAGAGATCTAATGATAAAAACGAGCTTTCTAAGAAAAGGAGAAATGCGTATCGTTATCTTTCTTAGAAAACGAATATATGAAATGTTTTTTCAAAATTACTGTAAATTATGGTGCACTAAATTACTCACACTGTTTCGTTTCGTATCTTTTTAATCAACTTGTGCACATATTATTGAGAAATAATTCGGCAATCGCTAGTACGACCCGCGTGTACGTTGCCGCTTATTGCTCAGAAACGACGAGCCGCGAGTGTTAGAAGGGAAACAGAATGAAACACGAGATTTGTTCGCGCGCGGAAATTATTATACAAAAACAAAGAATACAATAAACTTGCGACACATGTATTTGTGACTAAATAGTAACAGTCGAGCGAGAACACTCATCAGTGATTACTTTTCCGAACGTATCACTACTTTGTTTTTTGTATAAAGTGAAATATCTCTGAAGTACATTTAATGCTGCGTGTAATTGTATAATTTTTATAGCGTATATTTTGTATAAGATATATTGCTTATTTAATATGTTAAAGAATAGCAAAAAGCTTGCCACTGTTTTTTAATCAAGAGTCATAAGATTAACAAAAACAACAGTAGCAGACTTTCTACTTGAAATAATAATTTAATGTATAAATACACCAGAGATAAAAAGCAGTGAAATTAAATTTAGCGTGATATGTGTATACAGTGACGTCTGGTACCAATTTCTCGTATCATTTACCGTATCGCACGGTTCTCTTTATTGAGATCAACGACATGTTTACTTATATGTGTTTTTTTTCTGTATCTTTCTGTTGGTTGCTTTTCTGACAATAACCTACGGTTATGCAGGACCAGATACTTTGATAATCAACATGACGCTTCATATCTGCGGCCAGTAGTTAGCCGCGTGCAGAATTGACAATTTGTTAAAAAATTGCAACAATTATCAGTATCACTTAAATAGCATTGTACACAGCGCGTCATTGAATCGCGGAATAGGCGCGGGATCGGAGGGCAAGCGGGGCGGTTGCTCGCCAATAAGCGCCGTATGAATCGTACGGCCCGCTTGCCCTCCGATTCCCGCGCCTATTCCGCGATTCAGTGACGCGCTGTGTACTGTAAAAGGCGATTTTTGGCGATCGTATGGTACATATACCAAAGTGTAACACACTATAGTTCGAGTGACTTCAAACTATAGTTTGGTACACTTTGGTATATGTACCATACGATCGCCAAAAATCGCCTAAAATAACAGTGTTTAATAATTACCGCTACGCACCCGCGATCTTGTCAGGATTAGGGTAACTGAAGATGCAAAGCAACTGCGCTGCACTTCACTTAGTATGTGTATTTCAACAATACTTGTACAGATCAAACACAATTTAAATGTCTCGCACTACTCGTTATTACTACGTATTAGGTGTTGGAATTAATTCGTAGCGTTTTACAAGACATGGCGTAAGTAGTACAATATATTTCGTGGTTACCTACAGTAATGTATTCATTGTGAAACAGTTGTCATTGGACGTCATTTGCTTTACATAAGCTTTTTTTGAATCGTAAATAACAACACTATAATTTATTAAATATGTTAAAATTTGTGCCAAATAAAGTGTTTTTGACGGGGAGGCGTTTTTTGACGTGTGAACTGCTGCTTCAACGGGAGAAAAGAAAAGGTTTTTTGCATCGAATTGTCACCGGTGATGAAAAATGGATCCGTTACGACAATCCGAAGCGCAGAAAGTCATGGGTTAAGCCCGACCGACCATCAATATCAGTGGCAAAGCCGAATATCCATGGATTTAAGCTCCTGCTCTGTATTTGGTGGGATCAGAGGGGTGTGATTTATTATGAACTGCTGAAATACCGAATGAAACTATAACTGGGGATCGCTACCGACTACAATTGATGCGCTTGAGCCGTGCATTGAAAGAAAAACGGCCGCAATACTCCAAAAGACACGACAAAGTCATTTTGCTGAAACGACAATGCTCGTCCGCACGTCGCAAAACCGGTACAAACATACCTGGAAACACTTAAATGAGAAGTCCTACCCCACCCGCTGTATTCTCCAGATGTTGCTCCTTTTGATTACTATTTGTTTCGTTCGATGGCTCATAGCCTGTCTGAGCAGAAGTTCACTTCTTACAAAGATTGTCAAAAATAGATCGATTCGTGGATTGCATCTAAAGACAAAGCGTTCTTCCGACACGGTATTCGTTCCCTGCCCGAAAGATGGTCAAAAGTAGTAGAAAGCGATGGGCAATACTTTAATTAATGTATTTTTTAATTTTCATTTAAAATAAATAATTTTTCTTCATTAAGAGAACGCTACGAATTAATTCCATTTCCTAATATAACTAATTATCTTCGGCGCGGCAACAATAAAATGAATAGCGCGAAGGACTGACGCGAGCTCGAAGCCTCGCACAACTCCGAGAATTCTAGAATCGCGTAAACAAGCACACGTGAACCTAGTGTGTTACATGCAAGCAGGAGAATACCATTCGCACAAGGACATTCGAATCTGAGAAGCTAACTTAGCTTTATTATAAATTTTATTTTACAGTACACAGGCATCGTCACTTAATAACGTGAGTTGTATCCTTTATTTCAGACAGACTGTGAGACAATTGTAGTCAAAAAAATCCACAAGTTTAAAATCAGTGAGGAAAAATAAGAGTCATACTTACACAAAGATCAACGTGTATGCAACTGCGGTCTAAGTCTGTTTACTCGCACTACTGCGCGCTACTGCACTACTGTAAGAAATTCACTTTTTCACTGGCGAATTACTGACAATCAATTATTAAGCGGCAGAGAACGCTTTAATGAGATGTTTCAAGTACGGATCTTAAGAGGATGCTGAACCAGCGGATTAACAGCTGCTTTGCTGTCCAGTAGGTGGTGCCCTTTATACAAGGATAGACGTACATATATCTCTTTTCTTGTCTTTCGTTTTGTTTGCCCGTCTGATAGTGGTGGGGATATGCACACGTGCGCGACTGTCTGCTTGTGTGCGTATCCTGCCTACTATCGTATGTGCTTCATTAGAAGAACTAACTATTCTCGTAAACTAGACAATAAAATCACATTTTGATTGTTCCATTTAATTTTTTTATATCATCCGCTTATCGCTCTGGTGCCTGTATATTTATACAATGCTTAGAAATTGGTTAAAAATAGCAAAATATGATCAAGTAATAATAGGACAATGTAACTTTTGGTACTTTTTAGACTAAAAAGCACCAGACCGATAAGTGTTTTTTTACTTCTGGAAAAGCGTTTTTTATTTGATACAGTAAATAATGAGATTAGTCTGATCTACTAAAATGACATGTCCCGTCGGTATAACAGGACGGTTCAGCATCCTCTTAATTGTTTCAATATGTACAGTAGGAAGCACCCATAGAGCTTATACTCATGGAGAGGCCCTGCCTATATATGCTAACCATAGAGAGGGCTCCGCCGGGAAGATCGACAAAGAGAGATATATTTCGATATATTTTGTCTACTGTGGCTCCCCCACTTCGTGTTCTCTGTTATTCTCTTCTATAAGAAGTGGCCACAGTTGAAACAGAAAAATATATCCCTCTTTGTCGATCCTCCTTGCGGTCGCAGGGCCTCTCCATGAGTATAAGCTCTATGGGAGCACCATATCGTGCGGCTCCAGAGGAAGTATTTTTCGGGAATTTCTCCTTTGACTGCTTCTACTATCGCGCGTCGTTCTCCTTCGATCTCTGCCAGCAGCCCGAAATCGAAAGAGAGCAGCGCGCAGTAATAGGAGCAGCTAGAAAAAAATTTCCGAAAAATACTCCCTCTAGAGCCGCACGATATGGTGCTCCCTACTGTACAGTCGGCGTCAATGAATCGTTTCGTGGACGCGGGGAGCTAGGGGTAAGAGGGACGGTATTCCCTAGCAGTAAATATTGTAATTGGTCAATTCATCGAAATCTGCTACAGTTAGTTAGTGCGGCGCCCGTTGGCAGTACTTACTCCTAGGGAATACCGTCTCTCTTACCCCTAGCTCCCGGGGCTACGAAACGATTCATTGACGCCGACTATACATACAGATGTCTCGATAACGTAAAAACAGGTCTAAACTTTTTCGTCGCATAGTAAGTAGTTTATGATAAGATAAAAGAGTGTAAGAGAGAGAAAGAAAATATGTATGTGTGTTATCTCTTAAATGCGATTTTTTTTCTATTTCTATATGTTTTACTTTTAACAAAACTGTTTATAAAGATATATATTTTTAAATACAAGTTTACTTTATGCGCTTGTGGAAATAGATTATAATGTAAACTCAATCACTGTATAATTAAACTTTATTTGATATTGTTCTTTGATTTTACTTTCACAATTAATTACTCGGAAATTCTTAGTCATTCTCTACAATAAAAAAATATATATATCTCACAATTTCATATTTTATACAGAGTACTGGAGTACGTAATGCATTTTATAAATCGGATTGGTATAATCATCCGCCATGCAATCACGGTTAATCAGAACGTGCATGATTCGATCTGAAAAGCCAGCAATATTGACTATGAATAAATTTTGCGTGTTATCATTATACACACTCACAAACGTAAGTCAGAAAATTGCATCTTGATACATATAATCCATATTTTCTATTTTACATTTTTTAAATCTCGTATTATTTAATTTAATAGCTTCATGTTTTATTTGCAGATAATAAACACATCGATAGCGTATCTATCAGTAAACGATATTCTAGCTTGAAAATTTGATCGAAATCCGTATAAAATTATCAATATCACATTTGTTAACTATTATAATTTATAAACCATCTAAGGTAAATTGTGATCGTGTAAAATTATATGTTTTAAGTAGTTAAAACTAATAATGTCTTTACTTCCCGGTTTATTTCTTTCTATCAATTAGAACGAAATATTGTATTTATTACAAAAAACGTAGAGAAATACTATAAAATAGTTTTTTGCAAACAACTGACTCACATGTTACGAGACAATTTTTAAAATGATTAGAATCCAACAGCTGGTAGTCCACAGGTGGTGGTTTCTTACAAAAAAATTTAACTCACTGGGATGGAGACAATTTTCTTTCTTTCTGCTTTCTCATTTGCTGAATCTCTCAAACCACGAAACATGATAATTTTGCGATCAGACGGTTTTTTTCGACCGTGTTCCCTAAACTCACGAGTATTTTCGATGATGTAGAGAGAAGTAAGATAATAAGATGCGTAATGAGGATAATATTGCACGAACTGAAGCGAGCAATTATATCGACGTGTTTTTTGTTGATCTGAATTGCGTGATGTAATGACTGACGTACCGATCGACTGTAGACGGACGTACATTTCATTGACAATATCTTTTATTGTCTCATTTCTGAGTAAATGTTACAAGAAACTCTAATGTTTTAGCGATGAAAGGTAAAAGATGTAACACATGAGGTCCGCGATCTCGGAAAAACAAATCCTACAAACAATTATTTCTGAAGTTACTTAAAATTGATTTTTTTTTTGTTATGATGCTTATTTATGGGAACAATCTCACACACACTCAGACATAATGTCCATCTAATGAACATTAATGTTCATAACGTCACGTCGCGTCTAATGAATATCTAATGGAGGTTTGTGTACAATATTGTTCCGATGTTGCGGATTGATGTAATTGCATATTCAAATGTTAAGCTGAAACCGCGTAACTTGTCTAAGAAAGATAAGTAAGATAATTGATGCGCCAAAGGAAAAAAATGATAGCTAATAACAACTTAATAATTCAGATCAGAGCTTGGATGAGCGTAATAGTTGCGCACGTTTGAATTTTCCATTTATACGATATTGTTGTAGATAGAATCAGACAGAGCGGAATGACCAGATGAGAGCCGTGTAATAACGCAACACGACTGTGTGTTTCAAATGTTGGATTTGCCGTTTCGAGAATCGCATTGATACGCACGCGTAGCGTACACGTGTACACGCATTGATCAACGTAATTGTAACGTTGAATAGGATCCGGCGGTGATTTTGCAACGAGGCAAGTTGCAGTTTCGCGAGCGATCAGTTTGCAACTCTGTTCGCCATGAGAGTAAAACCATCCCACGGCAATTTACGTCCCGTAAGAAAGCGAAAATGAGATTTTTTGTCATAATTTCAATAATTAATATTAATTGTATGACAAATTATATTAATTGTTTTTTTCTGTTCGCGCAATATTGCATTGCAGACCGAAGCGCGTCATATCGAAGATTTGTTTGTTCATTTAGAACGCATTTTTTCCGTCGGTGGAATATGGCCGTTTGAACCGACGTATGTTCGCTTTGCGATCTACATTTCGCATTACACTCTGTATCTCGCCATGGCGTATACCGACTTTTACGACGTGTTCGGCAATCTGGAACTGATGGTAATGAATCTCGTGGAAACGATGGCTTACACCATGGTGTTCGTGATGCTGTGGCTGATCCGATGCAGCGGTCTGCTGAAACGGCTAATCGGCGCGATCAGAAACGACATGGCGAAGCAAAAATTTGAAAATCTCGAGGAAGAGAAGATATATTACAATTACAATTACGCGTCAAAAGTGTTCACGTACAGCTCGATCGTCGGTATGTTCATCACGGTTATGCTGCTGTACGTCAGACCGCTTGTGATTTTAGCAACCAGTAATCAAGGTACACGAAGTTTGTTAAAAAAAATTTCTTGTTAATTATTTATAAAACTCCAATTGTGTGTTGGATCTACAAAAAAAAGCGTTTCTTTTACTACAATATATTGTTTACACAATTTATTGTTAATAAGCGAATTAAGAATTATAAAGCAAAGTTTTTTTAGAATTCTTCAAAGTTATTATAAAAATTGTTACAATAAACTCTTCGAGAAATTTTAAAATAGCAAAAATTATACTTTACACAGGAATGTGTGATGGTTTTTTTTTTTCCAGCGTCACGTAATGGTACGGTGTCTTTTATGTTACCCTACAGGGTACACCCGTTTTTCGACGTCTCCGACACGCACACGTACGTGCTGATGTATCTGTATCTGTTCCCGATGATTTACGGATCTATTCTGCACATGGCGTCGATCTGTCTGCTGGTGATTTTGGTATTCCACATTTGCGCCAAATTGTCCATCCTGTCGTACCGCATCAGAAAAATGGAAACGTATTCGCAGCGCATGCTGATGGATAGAATACGCGATTTCGTTCAAATGCATCTGAAGATAATATGGTAAGCTCGTTTCAAAGTCGCGGCTTATAAACGAGAAGAACACATTTTATTCTTTTCCTCGCCCTCAGTTCCTGTACTCTGTTTTTATTCTCTTTGCACGTAATCTCGTTTGAACACTACAACGAAAGGATGGCGAAATCTGTGGACGATACTTTCAATTTGATTCTGATGGATGAACTCCTCGGTAATAGCATTGTACTGGCTATCTCGATGTATTACGTCATAATGGTTCGTGTCATTACGTTAGTACTGTCTCTCATCGTTGTTAAAAAAAACAAAACATTGACAATATCAAAAGGTAAGTCTAGTTAATCGAAAAAGATATTATACGTGCAAAACAACATTTCTTCAGAATCTGTCAGTGACAGAGATGGCGACCTGCTGCACTTTTATTTTCTTCGCCGCCATCGCGCTCGTAATACTCTACGGATACTGTTTGATCGGCGATCAGTTGACTCAACAGGTGTGTACTGAAAATTAAAAACTTAGCAGCGATGTCAAACAATGAAGCAAGTCGATTTTGTGACGAGTTCCTTTTTACAGGACAACATTGGTTAAAATAGTCGCGTTTAAGTTCGATGAAATTTGCGTTCGTCTGTTTGACATCGCTGATAAAAACTTTTAAAACAATTCTTCTTTGTATAATAAAATATATAACGTGCCATCCGATTGTTTAGTGTGTTAATATGCAAGATGCGTATTACGAATGCGACTGGTACGAAATGCCGCTCAACTGCAAGAAGTGCCTGCTGATTTGCATGATTCGTAGCCAAGTTATGCTCTACTTAACCGCGGGAAAGTTCTATATATTTTCCTTGAACAGTTTCACTGACGTAAGTGTGTTTCAGCGCGGTATTTTCTTTGCAGGTAAAATTTTGAAAACAAAAATAAAAAACATTGAGAATTAAACTCTTGAAATTAAAATATTTAGAGTATCAAACTCTTTAAGATAATTTGCTATATATATTTGATGCAGGTCATTAAAACTTCTATGGCGTATTTATCGATGCTACGCACTCTATTATAAAGAAATTACGACAGTTCCTACACGACGCACAATATCGAACACACATCTGTATATTAAATTAATTTATTATATAGAAAATACACGTAGAAACTGCCTTAAGCTGTGCATTAAATCTAATTTCGTTTTTGTAAATCTCTCGTTTAACATTTTTTAACATGAACACAAATAATTAAATAAAGGTTTAATTTTCGAGCAAAATTGGATTATTTAATATATTTACATACAGCAAAAGATATATATTACATTAAACAGTAGCGAAACGTTTCTCAAACTCGTAACAGAGTTTTCTTCAGAGTCCCGAAAAAGTAATAAAAAATGTTTAAGAAGTTGTCGCAAAGATAACAATAACGCGATATAAAAAAACTAAAATAATTTTTCTTCACGTCAATTTTGAAAGGTGTATTCTATATCAACATCCAAGTTTGCTCGAAACTGTTTGTCATTTGTGTTTCCATTACAAACAAGCGGTTTTATATTTTAATATATTATAGAATATATAAATAGAAGAAAGACTTATTTTTAATTTAATAATATATAGCTCTGTCAGAACACGAATAAAAGCTTGATCGAAGGTTTAATAAAACACTGTTAAAAGAAAAAGAGAACTTCAAATAATCTAAACTTTTAGGATGTCGAGAGTGAAACAGAAAAATCAAGTCTCTCCGTTTATCGCCAATTGCACTGCGTAATAGTTTCATAATGAAACTTGGAGAAGCGCACCTGAAGTTTTTTTGTATTCGTGATCGCGTTCCTGGAACCGTTCGACAGCCATTTGTATTCGCAATCGTGTGAATCCGCGTCGTCGATGCCAATCGCGAATGATTCTGCGCATTTGTCTCGAAAGCGCAGGTGGATCAAGTAACACGCTCATAAGTAATTCGTGTGTACAGTACACGCTAATTTCGAGCGCAATTGTTGGCAACTTTATAATAGTCTATGGGACGATACCATAGACGGTGCTTTAGGCACCGAAAAACAGGCATATTTCATGAACTCGTACGATTCCCGTGCGTTCGCCGCAGTTTCGGACGATCGGTCGAGAGAGGAACATTGTAAAATAAAGCGTCATGAAGGTGAGTCGCGGCGTTTCTTTGATGTTAAACCTCGAAAAAATGTGCCGTAAAACAAAAAATCAAAGGATAAGTTATCTGGAAATTACGTTCAAAAGACATGTCTGATCATGTCTTTCGTTTGTCAGGATCAAAAGGACCTGGACCGCGCGGCCGAAGTGCTGTCCTGGAACAAACGACTGATGACGACGCTGGGTCTTTGGCCCTTTCGATTCAACAATCTCATCTTCTCCGTCAATTTCGGCTACTTCAGTTTTTTCATGGTTCTCGAATATCTGGATCTGTTTCTGTTTATCGGCGATCTCGAGCACGTGATCATGAACCTGACGGAGAACATGGCGTTCTCGCAGATATTCGTGCGTATGAGCATGCTGCGGTTGTACAACGGGGAGATCGGCGAAGTGATAGCCGAGACTATGAAGGACTTCGACAAGACGAGTTACAGAACCATCGAGGAGATGAAGGCGTTCATCACGTACAACGCCAGATCAAAGATCTTCGTCAAATTGCTGATGGTGTTCGTCGCGTTAACGGCTTCGTCGTATTACTTAACGCCGATTATAATTATACTCGGAAGCGGTGTGAGTCATTGAGTTTACGTAACTTGATTTCGATCGGCGAATCTGTAGAGAATTATCGTACGCGCACGAGGAAAAAAAAAACATTTCAATGCCATTCTTTAATTTGTTTCTTTTGTAAATCTTATGTTAAGAATTTTTAAATTTTTTTTTAAGACTAGTACTGATAAAAATATCTGTTTTTTTCCAGGATTACCAAAAATAGTGATCAACGAGAACGTCACCCAAATAATTTACTTGTTGCCCTATCGTTTTCACATGTTCTACGCGATCGACGACATGCGCGCGTACACGATCACGTACGCGTTGCAATTTCCGTTCGTGTTTGTCAGCGGCTTCGGACAGAGCGCCGCCGATTGTATCATGGTCACCCTTGTATTTCACATATGCGGTCAGATGTCTGTTCTAGCTTTGCGTATTAACAGCATAGACACCAATCCCGGAAGATGCAGACAAGAGGTGCGACACGTGGTGCTCGCACACATACGACTGCTGCGGTAAGTTCATGTGTAGATAAAAAAAAGATAAATACTTGAAAAAATATAAAAAGCCGATACACATCGTTATTTCGATTAAAAAAACAACGATAAAATGTGCTAACTCTTTGTTCATATTTTATTTAAAAAATACAATTATTGCAAGTAATTTTACTTGTCTCGAAATCATAAGTCAATCAATAATGGAAATGTTTTTCGAACAAGTAAACCTTTTTTAATAAATCGCAGAATACAATAATTATTTCACAAATTGATTGCATTTAGACACGCATTTTTTTCAGAATGGGAAGAATGATACAAAAGGCATTTAGCGCAACGTTATTGGCTCATCTTTTGGGAGCTACTTCTCTCGTGTGCATTCTCGGTTATCAAATTTTAACAGTAAGTCCGACGAGAAAAACATAACAGTAATAAATAACGACAATTAACTAATAGAGAAATCAAACGTTGGACGTATGTAAACGAAATATATTTTTTTAAACGTGTAGTTTAATACACGAAATATGTTCCACGTACGTGTTTGGATCTCAATGGCTTTATTTTCTCTATTAGTTGTGAATAAAAAAAACCTTGTAAGAGAATATTTGTAATAACAATTACATTGTTTAATTTTTGATACGCTGTTTTGTGTGTTCTTGAGTTTACTACTTTTTTTTTTTTTTATAGAATTTTGCTAAAGGCGAGAGAGGAGTGCTCGTTACATTTCTGATATTTCAATTCTTAGTACTGCTTATACTCTACGCTCACTGCACTGTAGGCGAGAGTCTCCTGACGGAGGTAACATATGTTACAACACAAAGATAAAAGACCTATGTATGCGAAATCGTGATAAAACAAATTGCCTATGTAGATATTATAATGACGTGCTTTTCCACGTGCGCGTATAATTTTGAAGTTTGTTTTTTTAATAAATATGTACCAAAATGCTAAACTTCCTCATTCCTGTTCTCTCTTTTGTTTTATTTATGGTTTGTGTTTCGCGGTTTGCAACTTTATAGAATCCGAACAAATACGAATGCATATGTAGACAAAAATTAAATGCATTTGTTTCTGTCACATAGAGCGCTAAAGTGTGCGAAGCGTTCTACGATTGTTGCTGGTACGACATGCCGATGGAAAACGCACGAATGATAATACTGTGCATGGCGAGATCGCAAAAACCGCTCTGTCTGACAGCGGGCAAATTTGTCATCTTTTGTCTCAGCACTTTGACCGATGTGAGCTATGATTCTTTTGTAGACACGCCGCAATATAAAAGATATTCTTGTAAATATTTACTCATAGCAATTCGGCAGGTTCTGAAAACGTCTATGGGGTATTTGTCGGTACTACGTTCCTTCTTGTAACACCACATGGGACCAACGCATGTCGGAAATATTGAAGAGTTTCTCAATCCTGTGCTCAAATAGAGGTAAACACGTAACTTAACGACGTAAGTGAGTATCTCTCGTAAGCACTCTTCTTTATCATATTGCGCGGTTAAAAATCTTTTGAAACGATTTTTGTACCTGTACAAATAAATCTGTTCAAGAAAACCAACTTGTGTGAAAAGCATTGCTCCATCCTTCAATCAGTTTAACAGGTGTTATATTATTGTGTACATATGTTATTTACGTGTGTAAGTGAGCAAGCATTTAGCTTGTGTTTGCTGAAAGAAGAAATGTGGCGGATTTTCGTGTTCTACATGGTGTTTCTAGGACGTCGCATTCCCAGAAAAAGGTTCGAAAATTGAGAAGAGAATTGTGTAAAATTATTACCTTGTGTAAAATTATTACTCTGTTTTAAAGCTAGCACAACGATTTTTTTTATTTATGTACAAAAATAAAACCTAATAAAGAAGAATAAGTTGTAAATTTTGTGGAAAAGAAAGAGAGGACAGTCTCCACATTTTGCGTGATTGTTCTACTCAAAAGATGCGGGAATCCGTGTTCTCGAAGCCCAAAGACCTGAATAATAACAAAATCAGCATTGTGTGCAACCTGGCGGAAAATGTTTAGCTGAGCTGAAACAGTTTAGCTGCATATAAACCAGCGGGGAAGCCACAGAGAATCTTTTAGATTTGAGTAACACAAGGGACTTTTGTAGTTCCATTCGCTTATTTAATCCTTATATTTTTATCTTTATAAAAGTAAAAAAACAATATGATAATCAGTGTCGAAGTCCATCATTATTTGAGATGGATCGAAGAAAATATTACTCGATATTATTCGAAATGTACAAAATATATTAGTCGAAATGTACAAAGCGTCAATTGATGTCTCACGACTGAATGTTTGCAACGTAATGAGACAATTTAAAATATTTAAATTTAAAGTTAAAACTATTAAATATTTTAAATTGTCTCATTACTCTCTATAATGGCTTCCCGTTAAAGTTGCCATCCGTTCTTTTTTCCTCCGACACTGTCTTTTTTTTAGAATGCCGAGAACGTTTGAGCGGATTTTCCGAAAACGTCTGCGGTGATTATAACCGTTTTAGGGAATCTTGTAAATATTTTACTTTATTTCTACCGCGTTACTCTGAGATTAGGTAGCTATTCTCTTTTTTCCCGGACACTTGGATGGCAACTCTACTTCCCGGTAAGTGACCGATTTTAGAACAAATAGCTGATGGCTTTTTTCTTTGTGTCACATTAAAAACCGCAACGTTGTTATAAGACAATAACTAGCTTTGTTCTACCTTATTACAGTGAACATTAATAACGTTATTAATTTGATATTTGATGCTTTCGCGGTGTGTAGTATTAACATACAAAGATGTTTTTTCGAGTTTGAACTGCGTTAGTGTCATTTTTATACCGACGTTTCGTGAACATTACAGCTCACTTCATCAGGGTTTGAAGAGCAGCCTGATACTGGTATCACGTCAGTATAAAAATGACACTAACGCGGTTCAAACCCGAAAAAACATCTTTGAACGTTATTAATTATTCTACTTAATACATAATACTTAATACTTAAAAATTACATTTAAAATTTGGACGTACTTTTTTTGCGATTTGTGATTTGTGATTCGTTAAAAATTGATTTGTCCTAACTCTTACTTTCGTACACTGTGACTAAATAATGTCAAAAACAAAACACAAATTATATCAATTGATCATATCAAATTTACTGTTCACATCAATCGATTTCGATAACCGTCGCGATTCTACGAAACACCTTCCATTAGTTTATACTCCTTTAGTTAATCGCAAAATGATAAATATTGAAAAAGTGTAACTAGTCTTTCGATATACTTGTAGTATACGTATATGTTTTTTTTTTCATAATTCAACAGTTATGTCTTTCTCAATAAATATTTATCACCAGTAAATCAGGATGATAATTTCATTATTTTGTAATGTTAAAACGTTGTAGTACAGAAACAAATAACAATTAGTTATGCATTTGCGTGAGCGTGATGCTTTATAATATATTTAGAATAATTTAGAATATATAGAATAATTTAGAATAATTTAGAATAATTTAGAATATATATTTATATATTTAGAATAATATTTAACTAACAATATTAGTTTTATCAACTGTGACCATGACTTTTTGTGACTAAAAACTATATTAAGATCAAAGTTTCAGTTCAAACATCAGTCATCGTTGCAAAACGATTGATAACTATCGAACAATGGATTCTCTAGCCGTAGTGTGCGTTATCGCGGTCATATTTCTTACGGTATTTTATTATTTTTGTACACAAACCTTTGACTTCTGGAAGTTACGTGGAGTTCGCGGTCCAAAACCGATACCGATATTCGGCAACATGAAAGACGTTCTTCTTGTAAAAATAAGTATGCGTGAATATATGGCGGAACTATATCGCACCTACAAAGACGAACCGTTAATTGGAATATACGCTAGAAGAACACCTATACTTATTGTGAAAGATCCAGATTTAATTAAGGATGTTCTTATCAAAGATTTCACCGTATTCGCCGAAAGAGGAGTTAACTTCGACGAAAAAGTGAGTTATGTTATGTATTTCTATCTGAAGTAAAAGAGCGAAGTATGCTTTTTCGAGAATTTTCATATAATTTTTTTATCGTAGGTACAACCGCTGTCGCCACATCTTTTTAATTTGGAGTCAAAAAGATGGCGACCGTTACGGACTAAGTTTACGCCCATTTTCACATCTGGCAAACTAAAAGAGATGTTTTTTATTGTATCGGAATGCGCTGATCATCTCGAAAAGTATACCGAAACATTAGCAAGTAAAAGCGAACCTGTGGAATGTCACGAGCTCATGGCTAAGTATACGACCAACGTTATCGGTAACTGCGTCTTCGGCATCGAGACGAATTCATTAACAGACGACAATGCCGAATTTTGTAAGATGGGAAAAATGGTAACAAATTCATCTTGGATAAAAGTATTTTTAATCAGACTCAGACAAGTTGCGCCGAGCATCTTTTCTTTCCTTAGATTTATCGGTATTTTATCGCTACCGACCTATGTCAAATTCTTTATGAATATTGTTCACGAAACCATAGAATATAGAAACAAAAATAACATTGTTCGACACGACTTTATTGACGTGCTGCGTAAAATAAAAGAAGAGGATAAAGTGGGTGATATTGGTAAGATACGTTTTATAGCCACGAACGTGCTTACATATTATAGTGATTTATCATAATAAACCATAAATTATTATTAATTCATAAATTAAAAATAATTAATAAATTAGAAATTATTATTAATTTATATAAATTACATTTAATATTTTATTTTATCATTACATTACACAATACTAATATGTTATAATATTCCAGAAATAACCGACACTTTGCTGGTCGCTCAGGCATACGTATTCTTTGTTGCCGGCTTTGATACATCATCTATTACCATGTGCAACGTTTTATACGAATTAGCATTGCATCCGAAAGTACAAGATAAATTACGTGAGGAAGTTAATGAGATGTATAAAAAATACGGAAGCAGTTTAACATACGACAACGTGAAAGAAATGCAATATTTAGATAAAGTTTTCAAAGGTAATGTCGCGTGCAAACTGAAATAAGTAAAAATAAGTATATAACAACGTATATCTCGTTATAACAACGATTATACGGCGATTATACATTATAAGTTACAGATAATAGATTATTATAAATTAAAGATGATATTGTATTCCAAAAATAGAAATTTGTAACAATGAAGATAACAATATGTAGATTTTAGAAAAAATTATTCTCTCTCTTATAGGTTTTTTTATTTATAAATAAAAACTTATCCTTTATTCATAAAAATCTATTATTTATTAAAACGTGAATTTTTCTCTGTATACAGAAACTTTACGAAAATATTCGGTAGCGACAGTTATAATGAGGAAAGTAACATCTAATTATACTTTTAATGGTACAAATGTCACTATACCAGCAAACCAAAGACTACTGATTCCAGTTGATGCTCTTCAGCGCGATCCAAATATTTATCCAGAACCTGACGTTTTTGATCCGGAGAGATTTAGCGACGAAGCTGTAAAATCCAGACATCCGATGTTCTACTTACCTTTCGGGGACGGTCCAAGAAATTGCATCGGTATGTTGCAAAAGCTCAAATCTTTTGAATACGTCTTTTTATTAGAAAATGTTTTTGTAATAGAGAAGTTTAATAGTTTCTTCAATTCAGTCGGTTTTTATTTGCACAGGTTCCCGCTTCGGAACTTATCAAATCAAAATTGGACTTGTAAAGTTGCTGCGAAATTACAAATTTGAAACTTGCGAAAAAACACAAATACCTTATCGCGTAGATCCCAAGATAATAACATTATCTCCACTGGGTGGAATATTCTTAAAAATAACTAAAATTGACAAGACTTAATTGCTTTTACAAGTTTAGACTACATATATGTGAGACAAAAAAATTTATTTTAAAAATATATGTCATAATCGAATATGCATGTGATAAAAAGAAAAGAAGAGCTCTAAAGCTTTGAGATAAAAAATATGCAAAACAAAAGATATGTAAGACAAAACACAGTGGTCTTTGTTAGAAAAACCATATTTATGTATTTTTTCGTCAATGTATCAACATGTTTGACACTAAGACGTGATGAAAATGTAGTTATTTTTAAACACATTCTGTAGTTGTATAAATAAATCTATTTAAGAAAATAAGTTTCATAAATATCGTTGTGCGATCTTGCACATTCTCCAAACAATTTCGATGTTGGGGAAAAAAATTTTCTTGTATTTAACACCAGTATTCATATAAGCGAATTTTGTATTTAAGATCGTCTTTAATTTAATCTTCAGATGTTCTGTAAGCCGACGAAACTGAATAGCATCTTAAATAGAAGATGCGACTATGAATACCGGTTTAAATATATCCACTTTACGTAACAGAAACCATAATGTGTTATATATGTTACTTACCGTGGAAGAAGATTCATAAGTTTTCAACATATATCGCAAAGAAGTGCTGAAAAGAAATATCGATATATCGATCAAAAGGCGATCGATGTGTATCGCGCACAAACCGCGTGCAAAAATAAAACGGCTGAGATTCCGCACTTAAATTGGAAATAAAAGACCTCGCGCCGTTTGCGTAGTCGCGCACTTTCACGACGGACAGAAACGACGGTCAACTGGTCTTATACGACACAATAGAAGTCACAATTAAGGCCGTGCGAAAATTGTATGTACGCGCGGCAGTTTATATAAACTCAGTGTTCCCGCAATTATGTGTCTGGGCCAATCATCAGGCGTATCGTGTCAAGTGCCATGTATCGCGATGCCTGACTATTTCTTATTGGCCGTAACTTTCAATTTTTTCAGCATGTGTAACAGGGAACCGGATTGACGTTCACGTGAATGATTAATGACATCACAGTTCACGTAACGTGAACTTTCTACTTGGAATTCATTTCAAAATGCGGATTTAATTACTTTGAAGTTTCTTCAAATGTAAGAGACATAAAAAAGACAAGCTTATAAACAAATTAAAAATGTGTTATCGAGGTTTTTCTAATATTAAAAAAAAAAAGACTTTATAATAGTAATATTTTAAAAAACTGTTTTCCTTAAAACAATAACTTAAAACTAAAGTGATGTTACAATAATACAGAAAACTTAATTGAAAAAACAGAAAGATTTAATAGTGCAGTAATTGCCATAATCTTGTCTTGGGATGCTGATGCGCACAGAACATCATTAGCGCAGCTGATTGACGTCTGAGTGATATATTCGGCAAATATGACGGAGAATTTCCTGCATATTGACATCTTTCCAACTTGCTTATGTAATTCTATTTAAGTGTCGTCATCCAAATCACGTGAATGAGCAAGCGAGATGTCGGTTAAAGACTTGGAGCGATGTGCACAATAGAACTTGGCGGCTCCTGTCCAAAACTATTGTCCATCAAATTGTTATATTATCGGTTTTTTTAATCGACTGAAAAAAATAAAAAGAAAAAAAAATATAAAAAATGTAAACGACGAATTCGATTGGAGGCACTAGTGGGCACTGAGTGTGTTCTCTTTAAGTGTGTAGTAGAATATTGCACACTGAAGTATTTCACTACACACTGAAAGAAGACGCACTCAGTGCACACTGGTACACATCGTGTGTTGCGATATCTTCAAGATATTGATCGCGGTAGTCACATGTACATGCACAATGACTTCGCAATTACCAAGTATAAACAAAATGAAATTAAGCAAAAAAAAGTACATAACGTCTCTTGTTCTCCTTGTTCTCTAATTAGAGTGCAATTTTATATACATGTGTATTATTTCTTTTATATTGTTACACGTAATAAAAAAACATAGCGATATTTCAAGATAATAAAAGTCACAAGTCGGAGCAAAAATTTATAGGTATTTGTTAAAATTGAAACTGAAATAAGCTTGGTGTTCCAATTAGATAAAAAAGATAAGAGAAGTAAAAAACATAACATGTTTTCACACAATATTCCAGGTAGGATTTTACTGGCGCAATAATAGCGTATCGTATTGGGGTATTGCCAGCATACTGACCGTTAATATAGATTCAATTCTGGCAGAATGCTGAGATGATAAGTCTGACGCGGTGTCAACCATTTATATCGATATTGAAAGTTGATATTGAGCCAGTATCGTACGTATTGATCCATTATTCCGCCGCAGAAGTGTGTAAAACTTTATTAAAACTGTTATATGTAATAAAACTTATTTTTTTTTTAATAAGCAAACACATTATATATATATATATATCATTTACAAAATATTAATATGTGTGTTCCGTTATGTTGGAACATGTTTGTATATAGTTTTTAGTTAGTAGGTATATTTTTCTCTTCTTGCAGGATCGGAGATGAAATCTCCGGAGTTGCCGACCAGAGTCCGCTACTCTGAACGTATTTGATAATATAATCTCTCTTCGTAACTTGTATCTTACCTTTTACAAAGCAAATTCTCAGACAACTTTGACAATGATTTACAACTTCAAATATGTAGATAAAGATAAAACCATGACGTTCCTCCGTCGCGCCAATATAATTGCATCCCGCAATTTATCTACCTTTCCAGATAACTTGTTTTTATTATATAGAAGTATTTTTGGCATAAAAACAAATTTTTCTTTATTTTTAATATATAAGTAGAACATCAGATTTGTTATCTTTCGATAAATAACTATGTATATTTCTCTTGGACTCGTGACTCATTAAGTATGTCTTGAAAAATATCCTTATGTTTTTTCATTATTACGTGTTAAGGTAAATTTATATTTATAAAAACGCAAAACTATAAAATATAATAAGTGAAATATAAAATATTAAAAAACGTAAGTTATACTTCAACTTTATACTTCAACTTTTTTTTTCAAGCTAATAAAACAATAAAAGTGCGAGCAGATCTTTTGACCATTAAATCTTTACTGATTTTATCTAATTATGCTTTGGATGATTATACATTTCTTGATGATCTTTCGATATTGTGCCAGACTATTTCTGATAAGTGGCACGAACTCCCACTTATCTAAAATTTTTATATCGTTATCTGACTTACTTCACACTGATATCTACGCAGAGTCATTGTATAATACGAATTCCGTGTATAAATAAAAGCTTGAACCTTGAAGATGTCACATCAAACAAAACCATACAATCGAGAAAATTACGTATTTAATGCAGTACATTTCAATGTTGTAAGTCAGTGTTATTTCCGATATTAATTTAAAAAAACGCACAATTTATGTGAGTGACTATTGACATTCAGGTATGTTATATCTTGAACACTATTTTGATTGTTATTTCTTATACAATGAGAGTAATATATATAATAATAATATAGTAACATTTAAATAATAACATCCTAAAAAATACTGTTTATTAAAATAATAATATCCAATTAAAACAATTGAATAAGGACTTATTTTATCATAATTTGACATTTGTAAGTAGATATTCTTTTCTTGTCACAATATGTTTTTCTTTTCATCAAAGATCGCGCGTGTGCAAATCGATCGACATTAACCGAGCAATGGATCTTGTAACGATGCTGTGCGGCATCGCCGTCGTATCTCTCGCGATTTATTATTACTTTACGTCAACTTTTGACTTTTGGGAGTCACGTGGAGTGCGCGGTCCACGACCACTTCCGATCTTCGGTAACTTGAAGGATGTTCTTCTTGTGAAAAAGAGTATGACCGAATACATGTCAGAAATATATAGCACGTACAAAGACGAACCGTTAATTGGAATATTCTCTCGAAGAACGCCTGTACTTGTCGTAAACGATCCAGATTTAATTAAAGATGTTCTCATTAAGGATTTTACTACGTTTGCCGACAGAGGAATAAACTTCGACGAAAAAGTGTGAAAATTTACGCTTACATTTTATTAACTGAAATAAAGAAGCAAAATATATAGCTATGTATTTTTTGACAAGAATCTTTATGCAATCTTTTATTATGTCAAACAGGCAAATCCGCTATCGTTACATCTTTTCAACTTGGAGTCAAAAAGATGGCGACCGTTACGGACAAAAATGACACCTGTTTTTACATCTGGCAAACTGAAAGAGATGTTTCACCTGATATCAGAATGCGCCGACCATCTCGAAAAATATACAGATACACTAGTGAGCAAAAACAAACCTGTTGAATGCCGCGAGCTGACAGCTAAGTACACAACCGATGTTATCGGTAGCTGCGCCTTTGGCATCGAAATGAATTCACTGACAAACGAAGATGCCGAATTCCGCAAAATGGGAAGATCGATATTCGCACCTACTTGGATGACTTTAATACGCTTCAGACTCAGAGATATTGTACCGAAGGTTTATTCCTTTCTTACTCTTATCGGCATCTTACCAAGACCACTATATATCAACTTCATAATGCGTGTTATTCGCGAGAATATGGATTACAGAGAAAAGAATAACATTATTAGACACGACTTTGTTGATATGCTGCTAGAATTAAAAAAACAGGGCAATCTGAGCGATATAAGTAAGCATTTACTTCGTAGTAATATATATTGTTGTAATATATTTTGCATTTGATTATTGAAAACTTCCATGGAAAACATTTGAAACGTTTTTCTTTTTATAAGAAAAGTTTTATAAAATTATACATGCATAAATATACACCACTTGAATGTTGTTTTAGTATATAATTGATGAAATCAATCGATTTGTATTGCATTATAAAAAGTGCATAATGTTAAGTAAAAATATGTTATACTATAATTATGATTTCAGAAGTGACTGACAATTTAATAGCCTCTCAAGCATTTGTATTTTTTGTGGCCGGTTTTGAAACATCATCGANTACCATGAGTCACGCTTTGTACGAATTGGCATTGAATCCGGAAATACAAGATAAGCTACGTGAGGAAATTGATGAGACATATACAAAATATGGTGACAATTTAACGTATGANAACGTGAAAGAAATGCGATATTTAGATAAAGTTTTCAAAGGTATGTTATTTCTAATCGATAAAATAAGAAATTTTAGTAACAATTACATTATGTATATTGAAGATCAGAAATGATATCGTGTTATAATGCACATATAGATTTTTGTAACGCAATAAGAGTAACAATAGTTTAGGAAATTGAAAATTTTATTCTAGGAAACACTATTCTATAAAACTTATTTCATTTATCTAAAAGTTACTGTTTTTCTGTGTACACAGAAACTTTACGGAAATATCCACCGTTGACAACTCTCATGAGAAAAACAACATCCAGTTATACTTTTAATGGTACAAATGTCAGTATACCAGCAAAACAAAAAATACTGATTCCAAATGGTGCTCTTCAGCGCGATCCAAATATTTATCCGGACCCGGACGTTTTTGACCCGGAGAGATTTAGCGACGAAGCTGTAAAATCCAGACATCCGATGTTNTACTTACCTTTCGGGGACGGTCCAAGNAATTGCATNGGTATGTTGCAAAAGCTCAAATCTTTTAAATACGTCTTTTTATTAGAAAATGTTTTTGTAATAGAGAAGTTTAATAGTTTCTTCAATTCAGTCGGTTTTTATTTGCACAGGTTCCCGCTTCGGAACTTATCAAACCAAAATTGGACTTGTAAAGTTGCTGCGAAATTACAAATTTGAAACTTGCAAAGAAACACAAATACCTTATCGTATAAATTCTAAAGCGGTGCTTTTATCTCCTGTTGGTGGAATAGTCTTGAAGATAACTAAAATTGAGAAGACTTGAGAGTCGATTGTTTTTGTAAATTTAAAGTAACTACGTTTAAAAAAATTATGTTCTAATATATATGACAATCTGAATATATATGAAACAATATGTAAAAATATGTATGAATATGAGAAAACAAAATAGAAAAACGTTAAGATAAAAATTCAAAGAAGTGACACACAAAAACAGTACATATAGAAGTACGTATAAAAGCAATTTATCTCTGTTCTGAAAGGTTTCTCAATCCGCTCTTGTTGTGTAATATGAAGATTCATGTACGAATAAACAAAAGAGTTTTTCCGTATTATATTTATGTCATTCACTTGTTTACTGATAATCTCTTGAGATTTTCATACAAAAATGTTACTGTTTATTTGTGACTGAGATGACGCATGGAATGCACACACACAGATTGCTGTTGATTGCTTTTAGGTTGTATATTTTTTAGGTAGGATATTTTTTTCTCTTCTCTGAGTCGGAGATAAATCATGATCTTTGGAGTTTCTGACCAGAGTCCGCTACTCTAAACATACTCGATAATATAAGTTACTTCGTAACTTGTACTTTTTACAGAGTAAATTTTTAAATAACTTTGATAGTGACTTTGTGGTTTACAACTTCAAATATGTAGATAAAGTTAAAACTATAACGTTCCTCCGTCGTGCTAATATGACGTCCCGAATTATGTACATTTCCATATATTTTGTTTTAACTATATAGAAATATTTTTGGCATAAAAACAAATTTTTCTTCATTTTTAATATATAAGTAGAACATCAGATTTGTTATCTTTCGATAAATAACTATGTATATTTCTCTTGGACTCATGACTCATTAAGTATGTCTTGAAAAATATCTTTATGTTTTCATTATTACGTGTTAAGGTAAATTTATAATATTATATATTTATAAAATATATTTATATATAATATTATATATTTATATATTTATAAAAACGCAAAACTATAAAATATAAGTGAAAAGATGAAATGTAAACTTATATATAAAACATAAGTTATTTATACTTCAACTTTGAAGCTAATAAAACAATAAAAGTGCGAGCAGACTATCATATCTTTACTGGTTTTGCTAGTCATGCTTTGATTAATTAAAAAATACTTTATGATACTTTCGATATTGTACCAGACTATTTTTGATAAGTGGCACAAACTCCCACTTATCCATAATTTTTATATCGTTATCTGCCTTGCTTCACACTGATATCTACGCGGAGTCATTGTATGATACGAATACTGTGTGTAAATGAAAGCTTGAATCTTGAAGATATGACATCAAACAGAACCACATATATCAAAAAATTTACGTATTAAACGCAGTATATCTCACAGAGTATGTAAGTCAGAGTTGTAAGTCAGTGTTATTTCCAATATCAATAGAAAGAAAAGCACATTCTATTCTATATTGTGAGTGGACATTACATCGACATTTTCAGGTATGTTACATCTTGAACACTATTCTGAATGTCATTTTTTATATAATTAGAATACTGCATATAAAAAAATAATATTATCCAAAACATACTGCGAAGTAAAAACTAATATCCGATTAAAACCTAATAATATCAAATAAAAACAATTTAAATAAGATTGTCCTTATCTTAATTAACTTGACATCTGTACCTAAAGAACTATTTAACAGAACATGTTTTTTCTTTTAACAAAGATCGTGAGTGTGCAATCGACAATTACCGAGCAATGGATCTTGTAACGATACTGTGCGGCATTTCCGTCGTAATTCTTGCGATTTATTATTACTTTACATCAACTTTTGGCTTTTGGAAATCACGCGGAGTTCGCGGACCACGACCAATACCGATCTTTGGTACAATGAAGGATGTTCTTCTTGTGAAAAAGAGTATAACCGAATATATGTCAGAATTATATAGCACGTACAAAGACGAACCGTTAATTGGAATATTCTCTCAAAGAACGCCTCTACTTGTCGTAAATGATCCAGATTTAATTAAAGATGTTCTCATCAAGGATTTCACTACGTTTGCCGACAGAGGAATGAACTACGACGAAAAGGTGTGAAAGTTTACGGTTATATTTTACTAACTAAATTAAAGAAGCAAAATAAATAGGTATGTATTTTTTGACAAGAATCTTTATGCAATCTTTTATTATATCATACAGGCAAATCCGTTGTTGTTACATCTTTTCAACTTGGAGTCAAAAAGATGGCGACCGTTACGAACGAAATTGACACCTGTTTTCACATCCGGCAAACTGAAAGAGATGTTTCACCTGATATCAGAATGCGCCGACCATCTCGAAAAATATACAGATATATTGACGAGTCAAAACAAATATGTGGAATGCCGCGAACTCACGGCTAAGTACACAACCGATGTTATCGGTAGCTGCGCTTTTGGCATCGAAATGAATTCATTGGCAAACGAAGATGCCGAATTTCGTAAAATGGGAAGATCGATATTTGCTCCGACTTGGATGAATTTAATACGCTTCAGACTCAGAGATATTGTACCGAAGGTTTATTCCTTTCTTACTCTCATCGGCATCTTACCAAGACCAGAACACGTCAGTTTCTTCATGCGTGTTATTCGCGAGACTATGGATTATAGAGAAAAGAATAACATTGTTAGACACGACTTTGTTGATATGCTGCTAGAATTAAAAAAACAGGGCAATCTGAGCGATATAAGTACGCATTTACTTGGTCGTTGTAATATATTTTTGCATACGCGCGTGTGCAAACTTCTATAAAAAGAAAATCGAAATTTTTTTCTTAATGAAAAAGTTTTATAAATTGTAACACGCATAAACATACAACATATTTGTATGTTGTTTCGATTTATAATCGACGAAATCAATCAAATGTTGTTAACCCTCCGGAGTTACACTTATTTATGCCACATAGCATTGGAGTTACACTGGGTGAATTTTACCGAAGCGATTTTCTAACGCTTATTACTGAGCGTTAAAACAAG